>NC_142170.1:6206108-6466108 GCF_029865625.1 Vigna umbellata
CATACCTTGTACATTTACATTACAACCAAAAAACCAATATTTTATTTACACTTTTATTTCAGTTTTATGAAAAATAAAAAATTAATGTTTAATTCTTTGATAGGATAGAAGTAAATGAAAAATAATGAGTTGTAAACCTTTTAAAATTAACTATTTTTCTCAATCAATAAACTTAATCTTTTCTCTTCTCTTTTTTACGCTTCCTCCCCTCAACTAATCAATCCATAAAAAGAGATTAGAATTCTCTTTGTTGGATGATTTTCATTGACATTGTTTACTTACAAAAGTTAAGACAATTTTTAATTACAAACAGTTGGTTTAAACATAATTAAATAAAAAATAGTGAGAATAATATATTATGTCTTAATGTGAATTTTTGTTGTAAACAATACAAAAAAAGTTACAAAATCAAGATAAACATTCGCACTAGCAACCTCATGAGGTAAATTTTATACAAAATGTTTAATTCATATAATATTATAAAACCCGTAAATTAATAATGTAATTAATTATTAATATTATTTTTTTTAATTTTTTGTACATAGGAAAATTAATAAAATTGAATTGATAGAGTTTGGCGAAAATGGTTAAAATGTTGGTTCCTCTTCGGGGAGAGTGATCTAACGTATAAGAGAGAATATTAATTTGGCTATATACGAAAGCATAAAAATTCAAAAAGCTACATTATAGAAGTTCGTATGGATACAAAAAACGTTAATTTTCCTCCACGAAAAAAGAAATGTTGTTTTTCGAAATATGTAATCTAATAACAGATATTGTGGAAAGGATTTGTCCAACACAACAGTTAAAAGTATATGTACTTTCAACACGACAAAAGTTTGTATTAAAAGTGATTATTTTAAGAGTTGAACATGAATTATCGAAATGATTTACAATGGATAATTATGTATTAAAATATCAGAAACATCGAAACTTAAGTTGATTTGACCGCTTGAAATTTGATTATAAGTTGATATGACGAGTTTAATTAAAGGTAAGACATATTCACTGAGAAATAGAATTGATATTATGGTGAGGGAGAAGTTACACCTAAGATTAGAATGGAAAGCAATACAAATATGATTTCAGTTTTTTTATAACTAAAATCTATAAGTTTATGAAAATTTCAAAAATATTAATACGTCTTTATATATGTTTATTTTCTTTAAAATCAAAACATATTACGAAACGAAAGTTAAAATGTTAAAACTATATTAGTAGTTCCACATAGAAGTTGGTTAGAATATAAGAAAATATAAAAGTAAATTAGAGATAAGTGAATGTTGGAATTATTTTAGGCAGAATGGGTGGAGTGCAATTTTTATATTTTATTTAGGGATATAAAAGTGAAATTTGAGTGGACTTAAATGTATAGGTAAGGTTTGTTATGGTCGGTAGATATTACGTGGAAAGTGTAGTTTTAAACCAAATTTTCCTTAGAAATAAAAACATGTGGTGCTGGTAAAGCAGTTATTTTCTAACTGAAAAAGGAACAAGGGAATACTTGAGTTTTACTTTTAAATATGTAAGAGTTACAAGAATGGTAAGAAGAGAACTTTAAATTTAATTAATCTATAAAATTGATTTTTAAGATAAGATTTATATTCATTTGTAAATAATAAATATATTATTAGAATAAATTTTAATTTGATTTTGATATTATATTAAAAAATGAATTTTAAACCTAATTTAATTTTATAAAATCAGTTTGTAAGATAAAATTTATTTATATATTTTAAATTAATTTTATTTTTAATATAAAACTTTCAACCACAAGTGTTACATAAAGTAATTAGTGAAATAAAGACATTCTTACAATTTGGAGTTTGAAGGCTGCAAAGAAACGTAATAGAGCTTACAAGAGAAGTTGTAGAGTTATTTCAGATTTTTATTTTTCAGACATGGAAGCTAATATTTTTTGTTTGTAAGTCTTTTAAAGTTAAAAACATTTTTTTTTCATGGATTTCATGGTTTAAAGCTAAAATAATTAGATATTATGAAATTGTATGAGATGTGGATGCATAGTTTTAAAAGATGGTTTTAAAATAAAGTAGTGACAGTTTTTTTAAGTACTTATTTGAAATAAGATTATTCATGTAATTATAAAATTTAGACATTAAAAAATAGAATTGTTCATATAGTTTTAAAATTAGACATGTTTTCATCCGTAAAACTAGTTTTAAAAATTATGTTTGATTCTAAATTCAATTATATATCTATTTTGTTTATATATTTTATAAAAGAATGTAACGATTATATATATAACCTTTACGAATTATTGATTGGAAAAATATTTTAAATACGTTCCAAAATGTATAAACGAAGTATGCATATAATTTACTATGAAGAGAAAATACAACTTTTAAAAATAATTTAAAAAAAAACATATTTAATCTTAATTTTTATTATACCTTTTAAAAGTTACAAACTATACTTTCTCTCTTTTCCAAATCTCCCTAATCTCATATCGAGGGGATACAGAAAAATGACAAAATTTCAATTTCCATGTTTCATATCACCTATTTTCTTAAAAATTTCAAAACCAGACAAGAATTACTAAATTTGTTACAAATTTGGTAATATTTTGAACTTGTTTTATATTCTGTAACATACTTTTCTACCATTAATTTTCTTTTTGGTAGATACATATAGAAAGTGGTAAGCTTAATAAAGAAGCAAGTGTATGAGTTTGAAGTTTGAAGATGATTGAATGAGACGTTAAATCCGTGAAGCAAAAGCGAATTTTGATGTTATGGCATGTGACGATACTCTTCTGAGGAATCACGAAGCAACCCTAATAATAATGGCACCATGGTTCGTTTCTGATTCTGCAAAACCTTCTTTTTCATCACATCAACATGCATACCTTATTCATATAATATTTTTTATATAATGCAAAAAGTGTTACTCATCATGATGGTAAAGATGGTGAAGTACATTTTCAGGTTCATTGATGGAAAATATCACTGTAACTCCGCGTTAGGTGAGTTCACGGAGTTTTAACTCGCACTCCGGTAACAATATCATGACCATGGACCAGTTTTTGAGACCTTGCACCAAATCTGGAAGACAAAATCAAGTTCAAATCTAGATGTTTCATAATTTTATTCACCATTGAATCCAAAGAAGCCACCTATTACGTAAGTACAAAAAAAAAATTATATTTTCAACCCAATTCAATTCTAACTAGTTATAAATTCAATTAAACCTACTTTTCATAACTATAATCATGCCATTACAACTAAATTACTGTACCATTTAAATTGTAATACACACTACTCTCTCCATAATTAAATATAAGAAAAAAATGAATTTATAACAACATACTTAATATTTTTGTCTTAAAATATTGTTTGAAAGTTGGTATCAAGTTTTAATTTAAAAATTATATAAGTATTCTATATATAAAAAATTAAATATATTTCTAATTCTTATATTTAAATGAATAAATAAATATATGACTCTCAATATAACAATTACTTATGTTCCATGACATTTAACCATAGTCATTGAAGATGTCAAATTAAAAATATTAAATTTGTTTCGGATGTGTAGGGCTGTGGGGTTCCAAGTCTTCCAAGTCCTCCCGTAATCTTGTCTCCTCGGCCGATCCTCTCCTGGCGCTCTAGCTCTCCTCTTGATCCGGAGGGGTGGAGACCTACAAAAGATTCTCCGATGCCAAAGTCAGTTTCAGAGCAGTGGCTATTTTCAGTAGTAGCAATAAATGTGCATTCAATGTAACCTATCTACCACTCACCGTGGACCTGTATTTATAGTTTTCGCTATGGGCCTGGGATTAGTGAAAAGTTAATCACGGCCCAAAACGGCCCGATAGCTTCTAATTTCTACTTACCTTTAAACCAGATTACTTTCCCTTAAATTATGTTGATTAGTGTTTCGGCGGGCGTGGACGTCCGCCCATGTGAAATGGGCGTCAGCCTCGCGCGCACAGAGATCCGCCCATGCGGGGTCCGCCCATGTGGGCTCTTTGGTATGGCATCCGGTTTTGCTGGCCGTGTCCGCGGGGATCCGCCCATGTAGGATCCGCCCACGCGGGATCCGCCCATGTGGGATCCGCCCACGTGGTCGTGGGATCCGCCCATGTGAGCTCTTCCGTACGGTGTCCGGTTTTGCTCGTCGTGTCCGCCCATGTGATATGGGCGTCCGCCTTGTCCGTATGGAGATCCGCCCAATTAGCTTGGGCGTCCTCTCACATGGATCCTTCCGTACGGCGTCCGGCCCTTGTAGATACACAAGCCCCCCAAGTCCTAGTGCTCGTAGTGAACGTGGGACTTTGGGTCACCTAACAGACAAGATTTGATGCAGTGGCTGTCGTGCCGGGCTGCTCTGTGATGGTAGGATTCCTTGTGAGTTCTTCAAAGTTTTTCTTATAAAGAGGTTCGGCCCGGTTGGTAGGTGTTCCTCCCTGCTACAAGAGGGTTAGGAGAGTTTATACCGGGTCTAGGTTCAATCTTTGGCCGGCTCTTCAACGCATGAGCCTCCGGTGTGCCTTCTACGATTGCGTACAGGCATTGTCGTAAGTCGCCGTAGCCTCCGGAGTGGACTCCGGTATATCTTTGGGTAGGTGATCATTAGACAACCGGACGGTCCTTCCGTATTGGACAACCGGACGGTCCTTCCGTACGGCGCCCGGTATTTCGGGCGTCTTTCGTACGGCGCCTGGCACTTTGGCGCCCCTCGTACGGCGCCTGGTACTTCGGCGCCCCTCGTACGGCGCCCGGTATTTCGGGCGTCCTTCGTGCGGCGCCCGGTATTTCGGGCGTCCTTCGTGCGGCGCCCGACACTCTCTGGTACACAAGCCCCCCAAGTCCTAGTACACGTAGTGAACGTAGGACTTTGAATACGGCGCGTGGGGATCGGGAACCCGTAATTGGGCTTTATCCAGTGGGCTTTTTGAATTTGGATTTTAGGCGGGAAAACACGTGGCGCGTCCCCAGTGAATAGAGCTGAAGCGTCGCCAAATCCGGAGCGTTGGTTGTACCAAATCTAACGGCCATGATACATCCAGCGGTTACTAATTTTTCCCTATAAATAGGGTGTTTAAACGGGGTCATTTTCACTTATCTTCTTTACTCAGGAGTTCGAGATTCTTTTTCCCTCAGGTAATAAATGGCATCTATGTCCATTGAGTCAGGTTCTGGGTCGTCGGGCGGAGTCCGGGAGGGGTCGGCGCAGGGCGACAGCGGCGATTCTCTAAGTTCGGCTTCTTCTCGTTTTTTGGAGGAGGCGGTTGGGTCTTCCGGAGGGGACCCTGGGTCACCGGTCTCGATGAACGACCGGATATTTAATGGTGTGCCTCTGTTCTTGCTCAAAGGCGGTATTCGTATAGTCGGGTCACCCTTCGAGCCGGATGGTGAAGGGACGGTGATATCGGAGTTGGCTCCCGTCGTTCCCAGCCGATATGCTTCCTGCTATGCTTACAGCAAGGATTTGGAATGGCGGATCCGCCATACCCATATCGTACGGGATATGGAGGATTCGAGGTTAATTCGTGCCGGGGTGACTTTGTTGAACGAAAGGGTCTTTCATGATGGGCGGTCTAGTCCTTATGATTTCTTCTTCATGTACGTGACCTTCTTCACCCATCTTTTCGTCCGGGTGCCCTTTACTAATTTTCAAATGGCCGTTCTTCGGGAAGCTAATGTGGCTCCGACGCAGCTGCATCCCAATTCGTGGGCGGCTGTACAGGCGTTTGTGGCGATGTGTTCAGCAGTGGGTGTCACTCCCACCATCCCAGTTTTCTTTCACTATTTCGAAGTCCGCCCTTCTTCTTCTGGCGGTTGGGTATCCTTTAACTCGGTGCGGGACAGGACCCTATTCCGCCCCTTCTCCGATTCCTTTAAAAATTTCAAGCAACATTATTTTAAAATAATCGTTGACAAGGACGGCCTCCATGAATTTTCTGATGGTGAAGGGAGGCCGCTGTTCCCATTCTATTGGACGAGGGACCCTCGACGAATACGGGCGACTTCAATCGGGGATTTGACAGCACCCGACCGAGAGGCCGTGTGCACCATTAACACCCTCCCTCGCCGGATCTCCGCCCGCCACCTGGTTGAATGCCTTAGTCTTGAGGATTGTGGACCAAAGGCGTTCGGTATGGTCTTGTCACATTAGGTGTGCTCGTTTTTCGCATACTGACGTTAATTTTTCTGAATTTCTTTGTTTTTTGCAGAACTAATGACGACTCCGGGCCCCCGCAAATCCAACTTCCTGACCGTCAGGAAGAAGTCCGGTGCCAGCTCGTCGACGGCCCGGCCAACCGGTGCTCCCGCAGTGCCGCGCCCTCCTCCTGCCGGCGCTCCGACTGGACGGGTCCCCCCCACTGGTAAGGCCGGGGGTCCAGGCGTGAAAATTAGAATCCGGGAGCATCAACCGGAGATGGCGGCCGTCCAAGTAGGCCCAACGTCTGGGGCGGCCATGACTTCCACGGATCCTGCTCGAAAGAGAAAAGATCCTACTGCTGAGGGACGTCAAGACAAGGAGGGCTCTTCGTCTCGGTCAGCTTCGAAGAAAGCCCGTAAGGACAAGGGCAAAGAGAAAGAGCGGGAGAGGGTATTGGCCGTCCCCATTCCTGGCGGTGTTTTCAGCCCGGAGTTCAGCATGAGCGACCGGGCAAAATTCCATATGAGCTCCTCTCAGCGGGCGCTTATTGAACCCTTGTCCGAGCTGGAGCTAACCAACGCCATGCTAGAAATGTCTACCCGGACATCTGCTCTGGCCTGGTACTTAAGAAAGTTTGCTGACCGCCCCGGCGTGGCGGAGGTCCGGGCCGAGCTCGACAAGGAGAAGAAGAATGCAGCCTCCCTTCAGTTGACCTTGGAGCAAATGGTCCTTAACCAGGATGAATACGATAAGAAGATCGAACAGTTAGAAGCCGATCTTGAGGAGGCCAAGAGGGAGGCCGCCAAAAGTTTGGCAACCGCCCAGGCAGAACAGGAGCGCTTGGCGGAGGAAGGTCGCCAGCTGAAGGCGGAGGTAGCCCGCCTAAAAGAGGTCGAAACGGATCATGCTAAGACCAACGAGGAGCTCACTCTTGAAGTTACTAAGGCCAAGGAGCAGGTTGCCGAGTTGGAGTCGACCATTATGTTTGAACATGAGGAAGGGTTCAACAAAGCCCTTCGTCAGGTAACTCTGCTGGCGGGCATCCAGGATCCGTTTTCTTTGGGCGTGGATATAGAGAAGGACGTTTTCGACGGCGTCCTTATGGATTTGAATGCGGTTGAAGACGACGGGCCAACTGTAGAGGCGGCATCCGGGAAAAACGTTTAGAATTCTTTTTCTTTTAATTTTTTGGTGTGTATCTCGTGACCATCCGCCCAACATCTCGGATTGTCCAGAAGTTGGTCGGGCGGTCCTTTTGTAAATTGGCGCGTTTTAGCGTCATTGATTAATACACAGTTGCTTTTTCCTGTTTCGTATATTTTGTGCGCCTTTTATTCCTATAAAGAACTTGCTTTAGTACCGGCCCGGCCGGGTGGGATGACGCCCCCTTTTCCCGGGCGGATGTCGACGTTTAGCTTTTAGATGTTTAACTCTCGCTTCGTGGCCCGCCCCCAACCAAGCTGAGTCGTTCTCTTTGGAACGTTGCTGCATCAACTTGGGCTTGGTAGGGCGGACGTCTCTTCACTTCGTCGCCCAACCAAGCTGAGAGTCGTTCTCTTTGGAACGCTCGTTCGCCAGCTTGGAGTTTGGTAGGGCGGACGTCTCTTCACTTCGTCGCCCAACCAAGCTGAGAGTCGTTCTCTTTGGAACGCTCGTTCGCCAGCTTGGAGTTTGGTAGGGCGGACGTCTCTTCACTTCGTCGCCCAACCAAGCTGAGAGTCGTTCTCTTTGGAACGCTCGTTCGCCAGCTTGGAGTTTGGTAGGGCGGACGTCTCTTCACTTCGTCGCCCAACCAAGCTGAGTCGTTCTCTTTGGAACGCTCGTTCGCCAGCTTGGAGTTTGGTAGGGCGGACGTCTCTTCACTTCGTCGCCCAACCAAGCTGAGAGTCGTTCTCTTTGGAACGCTCGTTCGCCAGCTTGGAGTTTGGTAGGGCGGACGTCTCTTCACTTCGTCGCCCAACCAAGCTGAGAGTCGTTCTCTTTGGAACGCTCGTTCGCCAGCTTGGAGTTTGGTAGGGCGGACGTCTCTTCGCTTCGTCGCCCAACCAAGCTGAGAGTCGTTCTCTTTGGAACGCTCGTTCTGAATTAGATGTCTACAAAACAAAGTGAGTTTCATAGGAGAAAATAGAACTTGATTCATTAACCATGGGGGTACATTACATCAAGCCGTGGAAGTCAACTGAAATAAAACTTTAGATGCGTGGCGTTCCAAGTGTTAGGGATGGGACGTCCGTCCATGCGCTCCAGCCTATACGCTCCGTTTCCCAGGGCCTCCATTACTCGGAACGGCCCTTCCCACTTGGCGGCCAGCTTTCCATGAGTTGGGTTTCGGCGGGCGTCTCCCGCTTTTCTCCATACTAGGTCCCCCTCCTGGAAGCTTCTTGGCCGGACCTTGGAGTTGTATTTTCTTTCCACCATGCGCTTGCATGCTTCGGCCCTCAGCGCCGCTCGATCGCGCCGTTCGTCCAGGGAGTCCAACTCGATTCTCAACTCTTGGTCGTTGAGGTTCAGGTCCTCGACTTCTCGCCTCAAGGACGGTTCGCCCAGCTCAACCGGCAACATAGCATCAGTACCATAAGTTAAGTTGAAAGGGGTTTCGCCTGTGGTTCCATGAGGTGTGCATCTATAGGCCCATAGGACCTCGGGCAGTTCGTCCACCCACGCTCCCTTCCTTTCTCCCAAACGCCGCTTGAGTTCCGAAACTATGGTCTTGTTCATTGCTTCGGCTTGACCGTTCGTCTGGGGATGCTCCACGGAGCTGGTAATGTGCTTGATTCCCAATCCTTTGAAGAATTCGGCGAGTTTTTTATCTATAAACTGCCGGCCGTTGTCTGTGATAATGGATTGGGGGAGGCCGAAGCGACATATCAACTTCCAACAGAATTTCTGGACCTGGGCGGCCGTGATGGTTGCCAAGGGCTCGGCCTCTACCCACTTGGTGAAGTAATCCACCGCCACCAAGAGGAACTTCCTCTGCGCTTGCCCTACTGGGAATGGTCCTACGATGTCCATTCCCCATTGGGCGAATGGCCATGGGGAGGATATTGAACGTAAGGCATGTGGCGGAAGATGGGTGTTGTTGGAATGTTCCTGACAGCGAACGCAGCGCTGGACGAACGCTTTTGTGTCCGCCTCCATGGTAGGCCAATAATATCCGGCTCTCAGTAACCGGGCTTTTAACGTTCTCCAGCCTGTGTGGAAACCACAAACGCCGTTGTGTAGCTCGTCCATGACATAGCATGCCTCTTCGTTCCCCCAAACACTTAAGGAGGGGGGAGGAGAATCCTCTTCGGTATAAGTCATCCCCCACAATAAGGTAACGGGCGATTTTCTTGGCTTCGCCCGGACCTACCGTCCGCCCCTCGTCCTGGCGGGTCATGATCTCCCTGATTTCTGCACGCCAGTCCTGCCCTCCATCGGATACTGCCGAGCATTCTACCGAAGGCTGAAGTAGAACCTGCCGCACGACAGTAGTCAACTGTCCCTTTTCCTTTCCCGAACTGAGTTTAGACAGTACGTCCGCCCTCGTGTTTTGTTCTCTGGGAATGTGCTGTATGTCCACTTTATCGAACGCCCTTGCGAGTTCCGCCGCTCGTTGGTAGTATCGTAAAAGGCGCTCCTCTCTGACTTGGAAGTTGCCGTTCATTTGGCCTACCACCAACTCAGAGTCCGTCCGGCAGGTTATCCTTCGCGCCCCCATGTCTTTTGCCAACTCGAGGCCGGCTATCAGGGCCTCATACTCGGCCTGGTTGTTGGATACTTTGAATTTGAATATCAAGGAATGCTCCAGTAAGAATCCGTTGGGGCCTTCAAGAACGATGCCGGCCCCGCTTATTGAACGCCCGGACGCTCCGTCCACATACAGATTCCAGTCTTCTAGGCCGGATGGGGGTAATTCGGCCGCGAAATCTGCCAAATGTTGGCCTTTAACCGATCCCCTTGGTTCATAGCGCAAGCCGAACTCTGAGAGCTCTACTGCCCATGCCACCATCCGTCCGGCTAGGTCCGGCTTTCTGAGGATTTTGGAGATTGGGAAGTCCGTCCGGACTATCACTTGATAACTTTGAAAGTAAGGGCGAAGCCTTCGGGATGCGTGCAATAAAGCCAAGGCCACCTTCTCTACCCGCTGATACCGGGTTTCTGCATCTAGGAGCGTTCGACTCACGAAGTAAATTAATCTCGCTTGCGGCCGCTCTTGCATCAATACGGCGCTGACGGCCGTTTCAGATACTCCCAAGAAGATATGCAAATCTCCACCCGGAACCGGGCGGTTCATGACCGGTGGGTTACTTAGGATGGCTTTGACGTCTTGGAACGCTCGCTCGCATTCGTCGTCCCATGACGGGCCGGCCCCTTTCTTCAGCTTACGCAGGACCGGCCTCATCCGCTCTGCTAGCTTGGGGATAAATCGGGACAAGGCAGTGAGGCGTCCGACCAGTCTCTGGACTTCCTTAAGGGTGGCCGGACTCTGCATTTTCAGCACCGCGTCACACTTGTCTGGGTTAGCCTCAATCCCCCTTGATGTCAGCATAAAACCCAAGAACTTTCCGGCGGCTACCCCGAACGTACACTTTGCGGGGTTCAAGCGCATGCCGAATTTCCTTACTTGGCGAAAAACCTCCTCAAGGTCTTGGATGTGTCCCTCTCCATCTGCCGATCGGACCACCATGTCGTCCACATATACGTCCATGCACCGGCCTATCTGGTCCCGGAAGATTCGGTCCATTAGGCGCTGGTATGTCGCCCCCGCATTCTTCAGGCCGAACGGCATAACCTCGTAGCAGAAGTTAGCCTTCTCTGTGATGAATGCTGTCTTCTCGATGTCTGGTCCGTACATGGGTATCTGATTATACCCGGAATATGCATCCAGGAAACTCAGCACTCGGTGTCCGGAGGCGCCGTCCACCAGGGCGTCTATGCTGGGTAGGGGGTGCGAATCCTTTGGGTAGGCCTTGTTCAGATCCGTGTAGTCGGTGCACATGCGCCACTTCCCGCTAGCCTTCTTCACCATGACCACGTTAGCTAGCCATGTGGTGTAGGTGACAGCCCGGACGAATCCGGCTCTCTTCAACTTCTCTACCTCCTCTTCGACCGCCTTGCGCTTCTCCTCGCCCATTCTTCGCTTTTTCTGGGCTATAGGTCGTGCATTCTGGAAAAGCGAGAGCTTGTGGAACATCACCGCAGGATGAATGCCTGGCATATCCGCTGCCGTCCATGCAAAGAGATCACGGTTCCTCCACAAGAGCGCCCTCAACTCCTTTTCCATCTCGAGGTTCAGCTCCCTGGCGATGCGAGTGGTTTGGGCAGGTTCCTTTCCTATCAGGATAGGTTGGGTTTCTCCCATAGGTTCCAGCCGGTCCTCGGTATTCGTCCTAGGATCAAGGTCGGCCATGGCCACCTCCGAGCCGGCCGCCTGCCTTTTTGCGGGACGGACGTGCAACTTCAACCCTGCTGCGTAGCATTCTCGCGCCGTCTTCTGGTCCGCCCGGACTGTACAAATAATTCCCTTCTCGGAGGGGTACTTCATTGTGAGGTGGGGGGTAGAGACGATTGCTCCAAAAGCGTTTAAGCACGGCCTTCCGAGCAGCACGTTATATGAGGTGCTCGCCTCTACCAGCAGATACCGGACCCTCTTCTCCTCGCTAGACCGTCCGGTCCCCAACCTCGTCCTCAACTCCACATATCCCCTTGTGTCAACTCTTTCTCCTGCAAACCCTACTATCTGCCCATCGTAGGGGACAATCAGATCTTCTGAGATATCCATTTGCAGGAAGGTCTTCCAGTAAAGGATGTTGACCGAACTTCCTTGGTCGACCAGGACTTTGCTTATCCCATACCGTGCTATTTCTGCCGTTATGACCATTGGGTCGTCCTGGTCGGGATCAGGGGCGTGAAAGTCCTCGTCCGAGAACGTGATGGGCGGCATGGAGCGGCGCGGCTTGTCAACCAGATGGACGGATTGGAGGGCCCGAACGTGGCGTTTACGGGCGGAAGAAGATGATCCTCCTCCCGCGAATCCTCCGGAAATGGTATTGATGTGTCCTCTCAAGGGGCGTTCCCGACTGCGGCTTCGACTTCGGCTCGGGCGCCTTTCGGAGCGGGGTCGTTCCGCTCGGGGATTCCGCGGCTTATCCTTTCGGTAGGCCGGTCTCTGGGCGGACCGTTCGGTTGACTGCGACGGGCGCTCGTCGCGGACGTACTTCTTAAGCTTTCCCGCCCGGACGAGTTCTTCTATTTTGTCCTTGAGGGTCCGGCATTCTTCGGTGCTGTGACCCATGTTTTTGTGGTAGGAGCAATGTTTGCTCCGGTCAGCGCCCTTCAAAGTTGGGAGTCCCTCATGCTCCACTATCAGTTCTGCACTTAGGGCCTCTCGGAGAATTTTCTCCCTTGAGGCGTTCAAGGGCGTATATTGTTGGAAGCGAGGTCCTTTCTTCTGCTCCCGGGGCCTAAGGCCGAACGTTTTTCCCGTAGAATTGGCGGGCTTATTACCGTCCGCCCTCTCTCCCCTGGCTTCTTGATTTTCTTTTTTATAGGAGAGCTTCATCTCCTCCACCCTTATTTCATCAGCTGCTCTTTCCCTCAACTCCTCCATTGTTTTGGGTGCTCGCCTGCAGACACTATCTTTGAACGGCCCCGGCTTAAGAGCCGGCAGGATGTAGTGAAGGGCGAGCTCCGGCGTCAGGCTTTTCACTCGCCGGACGGTCTTCTGATACCTGTCCATGAACGTCCGCAAGGTCTCGTCCTTCTCCTGCTTGAGGGTCATTAATTCGAATACGGTCAGGTCTTGAGTGCTGCTGGCCGCAAATTGTTTGACGAACAGCTGTTTCAACCCGGCGAAATTTTCTATCGAATTAGGGGGGAGGGTGTTGAACCACTCCAATGCCTCGTCCTCCAACGAGAGCGAGAATGCTCTGCACCAGATGGCGTCATTGCCTGTTCGGAACGCCATCGCGTTCGAGAACGTCTGGATATGGGAGGTAGGGTCCGTTGTTCCGTTATACATTTTGAATTGTGGAGCCATGAATTGCTCCGAAATTTGGACATCCATGATGTTCTGAGTGAACGGGAGTAACAAGGTGGACGACGGTTCCGACTTCACTATCATTCGTCCGTCCTCGGCAGCGCTCTCCGCATGCACCGATTTGGCCTTGCTTCCTTCCGCCTCGGACCCGGTAGGCCTCCAGGTTTTATCATACTCGGTATCGGCGGGTGGACTGTCTTCCGCTACCGTCTTTTCCTTATCCTTCCTTTGCTTTCCTTCATCTATCCGCCCGACCTCCTCGGCTATCCGGGCTTCGTAGTCGGCTTTTACGGCGGCCAATTCGTCCTCGTGACGCTGCTGCATCTCTTCCATTTTCTGCTGCAATGCGCGGATCATCTCCACCGGGTCGTCCGTGCCCTGGTTTCTTGTGGTCACCATTGAGTTTTTGAAATCACACGGCCCCACGGTGGGCGCCAAATGTTTCGGATGTGTAGGGCTGTGGGGTTCCAAGTCTTCCAAGTCCTCCCGTAATCTTGTCTCCTCGGCCGATCCTCTCCTGGCGCTCTAGCTCTCCTCTTGATCCGGAGGGGTGGAGACCTACAAAAGATTCTCCGATGCCAAAGTCAGTTTCAGAGCAGTGGCTATTTTCAGTAGTAGCAATAAATGTGCATTCAATGTAACCTATCTACCACTCACCGTGGACCTGTATTTATAGTTTTCGCTATGGGCCTAGGATTAGTGAAAAGTTAATCACGGCCCAAAACGGCCCGATAGCTTCTAATTTCTACTTACCTTTAAACCAGATTACTTTCCCTTAAATTATGTTGATTAGTGTTTCGGCGGGCGTGGACGTCCGCCCATGTGAAATGGGCGTCAGCCTCGCGCGCACAGAGATCCGCCCATGCGGGTCCGCCCATATGGGCTCTTTGGTATGGCATCCGGTTTTGCTGGCCGTGTCCGCGGGGATCCGCCCATGTAGGATCCGCCCACGCGGGATCCGCCCATGTGGGATCCGCCCACGTGGTCGTGGGATCCGCCCATGTGAGCTCTTCCGTACGGTGTCCGGTTTTGCTCGTCGTGTCCGCCCATGTGATATGGGCGTCCGCCTTGTCCGTATGGAGATCCGCCCAATTAGCTTGGGCGTCCTCTCACATGGATCCTTCCGTACGGCGTCCGGCCCTTGTAGATACAAAATTAGTTATTGATATACAATTATTATGGATATAATTGTTAATTACAATTATAATTTCTATCAATTTGTTTTCAGTATACTTAATTTTGACGATTGTTTAGAAATTAAAATTTCAGATAGTTTCATTATTTTTTTCTCTTTTTATCTTTTGATGTTTCTTTTAATAAAATTGTAACTAAATTTTAGTCTTTAAAATAGTTACGAAAATTCTTCAAATTATCAACGAATTTTGCCAACGAAAAAATTCGTTAATTTCTATTTTTTACGGACAGATTGGTGGGAAAGTTCTCACTCTTTTTATTGATAAAAAATTTGTTGATAATATATATTTCACTTATTAACAGATTTTTTCGTCGGTAATCCGTAGATAAAAAGAGCAAGAATTTTTCTACCCATTTTTTCACTTATTGACAAAAAGATTGGTCGGTAAATAAAATATATGTTAGCAACAAAAAATGTGTCGGTAAACCAGTTTTCATCTCTGTCCGCGGGACAGTTTTTTCTCTCTCACACATCTTATTCATTTGCATGAGGCAACTTACAAATCAACAACCAAAAGAAATCGGTAATGCACTTCATCCCGAAATGGGATGCACCACTACAAGCTCCGTCGTCGGTAATCCCTTGTAACGCGTCGTCGTCGTTTCACTAGTCGTTGCGACGCTTCGCACTTAGGCGCTGCTATTGAGGTGTCGCACCAAACTCAACCCCTTCTTCTCTTGAACCACCCAAAGTAGAGAGGGAAGAAGGAGTGACGCCTCTCCTCCTCGCATAGAGAGCCAAAAAAGAGAAGAAAAAAGAGAAGAAGATGATTCCTTATTGAATCAAACCTTTCTAAGAAGAGGAAGAATGCCTCTTGTGCGAGTAGAACTCCAAATGCTGGGGTTTTTGGTTCAAGAAAAAAAAAAGAAACAAGGTTCTAGACTATGGATAAAAGTAAAAGAAAGATGAAGAAGAAGGAGAGTAGGAGAAGAAGAGAATCAGATCACGATATTTAGTGACAAATTTATCGATAACATTTTTACTGACGAATTTTTAACTTTCGATAAATCGTCGATAATTTTAATTTAATGATTGATTTTGTACCATACTAACGAATTTTTACCAGAAATTAATTCTAACTATTTTAAATACAGGATCAATGCATAAACTAAATATATTCCTAAAACATTCGTAAAACGGATAAATTATTCGCTAAATCAATTTAAAAAAGAAAGAATTTAAAAACTTAAGCAAATAACCTAATTTGATGATATGATTGATGGAAGTAAGAGTTTTACCATTTCATGCATACACTAAAAATAACATAGTTTCCGGGAATATTAACCAATGATTTTAGGTGATGAAAGTGTGTGATGTGTCATCTAATTCCTTTTGTCGATGGGAAACAGAAAATCATAACAAAGTCAAAGGCCATCAACCTTATTCAGCAATTGCTGCAAATTCTATGAACACTTAAATATGCATAATTTGTTTTGATGAGAATTGAAATGATAGTCTTGGTGGACCCAATCACATTCACAAATATGACCATGCCTTATGTCATTAGACCAACCAAACCAATTCAACGCCTTTGATCTCACCAACCCCACCTTTCTCAATTATCCCACTTCACTCATTGCTTTTCTTAATTCAAATACCATTCAAAAATCACATCATTAACTCTATGCTTAAGACACCTTTCGAATCATTATTGCTAAGAAAATCTATTTCCTTTCTTAAATTCCTTTTCAAACCTAACAAAAAGTCATTCTTTATTTTTTACAACCGTAATTTCATAACGATTACTTCTTATCAATTCATTCAATTTTTAATATTCTTTCCATTATTTCAATATAAATGATAACAAAATGTATATTTATTTAGAGACAGATAAGAAGATGAATAAGAGTGTAATTATTTCAATTGACATGGTAAAATAATTGATACATAGAATATGTAATTTAGAAAAAGAAAACAAGAGAGAAAAATTGGATAAAAGAAGATAAAAAGATCAAATAAATTACTATATATATAAAGATTATTTTTGTGTCCTTAATGACAAATGACGTAATAAAAGTTAAAAAATTGACAGCTTCTAGAGGAACTGCATTAGTTCACGAAAACCACGATGATGATGATGTTCGTGACACCACCCTATCATCATTAATCATGTTGTAGACAACGGTGTCGTTTCACCTACCAAACGTTCGAAAAGGCCAAGCCATAAAGCAAATCAACAAAATTACCCACTAATTACAATGTATTATTATGCTGCCAAGCTAATCAATCCAATGTGCAAGTACACATCATGTTATCATACTTATATATATATATATATATATATATATATATATATATATATATATATATATATATATATAATATTTATATATAGTGCTTCCTTCCCATTTTCTATCGTCAACTTTAGTGCTCTTGTTTAGGTAACTAACCACACAGAGAAAGACACTCGGAGACCTTGCTGGACTTCAATGGCTGTCAAAGTTTATATTGTGTATGCTTCTTCACACCCTTTTCTTTTAACATAACGCCTTTTTATTTTATCTTAAGCTTTGTTTATCTTCTTCGTTAATTTCTGAGTTTGTACTGTCGTTGTCGTTATTGTTGTTTTCTTTTTATTACCTCCTTTCTTTTTTTGGCCCCTTGTTTTGGCATTTATGATGATCAAGATGAGATTTCGTTTTCTGGGTTTTCTCCACCTCTCCAACGGGTTCTTAAATTTTGGGCCTTTTGAATGCCCACTGAAGATCTGGGGGTGTAGCCGCTTTCTTCGATCTGATGCGTTGTTGTTTTTAGCGTGGTCTATGCGCCATGTGATGGCAATTGGTTTGATCGCTTAGTTTTATGGTTGTTGGCAGAATGGTGTTCATGTCACAGAATCCCTTTTGCGAGTTTCTTCTCTCGATGATTTTGTTCTTTGAATTGTTCTGCATTCGGTTTGGTGGTAATCAGAATCATACTCTGCAGAAAAAATATTTTTCCTTGGTTTCGTTTATCTGATTATGTAATTGAATTTTACTGAAAAAAAAAATGTTGACAATGGAAGTAGAGACGAATATAGACTCCCCCATTATGTAATTTTGCAACGCAGCAACGTTGTCCATTTCTTTTGGATTTAGAGTACTGATCACCCTTAAGGATAAGAATATAAAATTATGTTGTTTTTAGTTAGACTAGTGTTGAAGTATTAAAGATTTACATTGAAATAAACATTTCTTCGCTCCTAGAAGTATGGTTGGGTTAAAATATTGTAAATATTTCTGTTCTTTAGTATGATGAAGAATGGCAATCAGTAGAAGCACTCGTACCAACTTCTGCTTCTCAGTTGATTTGTTAGGGGAATTTTTGTTTTCTATATTATTTTTAATTTATCGAGCAAGCAATAGAGAGCTTTTGTTGATGATGTAATCTTTCTCTCGTGATACTCAATTAAAATCACATCAGACAAGATTTGGTTCATACAGTTTGGCAATATGTGTGAACACTGAACATCTCAAATTTTCTAATTTGAATGCAGTATGAAATTTGTTATTTTCATGTGTAGGGAACTTGTAAAATTGAGAGAATGAATCCAAGTGAATAATTGATCAGTATGGCTTTTGAGATCTCTCATTTAAATTCTGAAGAATAAACCAATAGTTAATTGGTGTCACAATACTAAAGCAATACATGCATATGCCTGTTCATAAATACCCAACATCTACATCTACAGAAATCTACAAAAGATGTGCTTTTGGCTACTTTTGTTTTGTCACCCATCTAGCTATTATGTTCATTAGAAAAATAAATATATCCATATGAGATGAAAACATCAGATAATAAACTGGCTTTTATATTGCTCTGTATGTTTTTCTCTGAGATTATTTGTATTCAGCTATCTATTTGGTAATAGATGCTATCAAAGGTGGGGAAAGGATTGATATATAAGACAGTAAATTGATTTTCCAAGGTTTTGAACTTCTAAATATTTGTTTATGCCAACTGGTGAAATTTGTTAGTTTAAAATGAAGGAAATAGAAATTACAAAAGGAAACTAAGAAGCAATTGATTTTCAGATCAACAGATTCCAATTTTTGCAAGAATATATACTGGTTAGTGTTTAATAGTCTGTCTATAGTGCACTGCGATTCTCTAATGTTTTAAATGTTGAGTAGGATCATAATTTTCTCTCTGCTACACAATCATTTGGACTCTGTTCTAACTTCTAAAGAGGTTTTGCCATGATTTTTCTCATGGTTGGACTTTTAATCCATGAGTTTGTTCACCATGATGTTTTCATTGAAGGTCCTACTGTCTCTTCTACGTTTGATAATTTCTCAGTGACCTACCTGGTTACGTTTGAGTTCAATTTCCACAGGCATGAGTGGAATTCATGTCACGAGTTCCTGTTCCATGTGCAACAATGCAAGCCATTATAATAAGTAACTTTCTCTGCGATAGTTTCTAAACTGAATCAAGCTCGACTATTAGGTCACTAAGGATATGGGGTTTATGTTTCCATGTTAATAAACAAACAGAAGTTGGCTGTATTTGCTAGAGAAGCAACACTGAAGTGTTTGATTGTTGGTGAAAATTGGAATTCTTAGATTACACATGAAATTTCTACAACTAATTGAGGAATTGGGTGTTTGGATGTTGAAGACTGCACTATTTATTCTTGCATAAGATCAATCTAAAATGATTGGAAACATAGCAATATTTTCTTTAGTTTTATGCAGTCTTGTTTTCATATAAATGTTATATTATATTGGTCATTTTAACCTTTTGTGTTCATGCTCCTGGCCACATGTTTTGTTGATTCGAAGTTCCTTTCTTTTTTATTGCCCACAACAAATTCTATTTCATTAATGAATTGAATTACTGAACATGTTTCTGGTAGCTTTAATTACAATATAGTTTTCTTGCTTTGACAGGTATTATTCCATGTATGGACATGTTGAGAAACTAGCAGAAGAAATAAAGAAAGGAGCTTCTTCTGTGGAAGGTGTTGAAGCAAAATTATGGCAGGCATGTATTTATGTTTCATAATTTACATTTCATGTTCATTCCATTGTGTCATGGCATGAAATTACAGATCGGGAGCAACATCAGCTTCAGAGCTGAGGCTCATTCCTCTTTAGTGTAAATAAATGCGGTAAATATAAATAACCTATCGCACTGTTAGCTTGACCTTCATAGCTTGAAATTACAAATGGTGAGCAACATCAGTTCCAGAGTTAAGGCTCATTCTTCTGTGGAACAAATCAGTGCATTAAGAAATTAAAAAAAGAATACTTATGTAACAGCTATTGCTCTGTTATTTTGATATTTTTGATTTTCAATTCAACGTTATTGTGCTTGCCTTTGAACTGCTACGTGAAGAAAATAAGAACTTGTTTTTGAATAAACTTCTTCTCAAACACTTGTATAAAAAAACTAAATAGAAATAAATAAGTTTATCTTATAAGTAAAAGTTATAAGGTAAAATCAGTTTTTCCTACAAGTGCATATGAATAAGTTTGTCTAAACAGGATCGTGGATAGCTTCAGACGTTCTGTTGGCTAAATTCCTCTACTGTCACCATATACTCCGATTTCCATGTACTTTCAGATAATTATCTTTATCCATTGTCTCTTCTAGTTCTATGGCTCCTATGTTGTTTCAGGATAGCAAGAGGATCTCTCATTCTTCAGTTTGCAAATACTTATTGTGTGATTAATTTTTGTATAGTCTACAGTGTCTTGGAACAAAACCCTGCTCCAAAATTCATTCTTGCTGAACTTTTTCCTGTCAGTGAAGATCGTAATTAATGATGTTTTAATAGAACTTGCTGTCTTTGATGAAACTGTGAACAGGTACCTGAGACACTGCCCAAGGAGGTGCTTGGTAAGATGAGTGCACCACCCAAGAGCGATGTACCAATCATTACCCCAAATGATCTCTCTGAGGCTGACGGCTTCGTGTTCGGATTTCCAACAAGATTTGGAATGATGGCTGCTCAGTTTAAAGCCTTTCTAGATGCCACAGGAGGTTTATGGAGAACTCAACAGCTTGCAGGAAAACCTGCTGGAATCTTCTACAGCACCGGTTCTCAAGGTGGTGGCCAAGAGACTACCGCGTATGCACCCTCTTACCTTTGGTTTCTTGCTCCATTATCAAGATGAATAAAATACTAACATGTTGAAGTTTGTTGAATCCATGACAGGCTGACTGCTATCACTCAGCTGGTTCATCATGGAATGATATTTGTTCCAATCGGTTACACGTTCGGTGCAGGCATGTTTGAGATGGAGAAAGTGAAAGGTGGAAGTCCATATGGTGCCGGAACTTACGCCGGTGACGGCTCAAGACAGCCTAGTGAGCTTGAGTTGGAGCAAGCATTCCATCAAGGGAAGTACATTGCAGCCATCACAAAGAAGCTCAAGCAAGCTGCTTGATAATGCCTTCATATATAGACATACTACTACTATTGTTAAACCATACCAAAGTATTGCTTGAAAATCATCACCCATTTTTTAGTCTTGAAATATATTGAGCTTTATTTTTCTGTGCTTGCAAGTAATTTTTTGTTTCTTCTCATTATCTCGTAAAGGAAATGCTTTGTATGCGTGTTGCAGTGGATGTTGGAATTTGTTGAATGATGAAAGTTTGTCTGTCTCAGTCTTGTTCTTTCGTGATAGGCTAAACAATATTTGTTCCCAGCTTTTGTATTACCCCATTAAGCTCATAAATATTGCAACAAGTTTGAGATCTATATGGGCTTTATTATTACTAGCCTAAACTAAAGCGTGACAATTTAAATATATCTATAAATTATTTAAATTTTAAAAGTAATAATTAAAAGAGTAAAATTAGAAAAATAAAAAGTGTAATGATTAATAAGGTAAAATTGCAAAAACAAAGAAGACAACAAGTGTATCCTTATATAGTTATTGATTATTTTGTACATGGATAAGATTCCGTGAATCTATGGCTACAACAACAAAATTTTCATGGAAAAAGATCAGAAAAGTAGCAGTGTGTATGGGTCGGAAAAGATCTAATACCAAAGTTACCAATTAAAAGTAATAAATTACTCCTTGTTACTTAATTTTTCATAATAACATTTGACAGTACTGAATATATATTTTGCTCAAATTCGCGTTAAAAAAAGCTGTTTTTGGTTCGTTTGATATATCTTTATCTATGCCAGAGTATAGCACATTATAATAAATATCTTTTCGGTTTGGGTTATATTAAAGGTAAATTACCCATCTTAAATTCTTTGTTGAAAGCGATCTGGTGAGATTACGATGTGTAAATTGGCATCTTATCCCCATCCCCGCTAATTCTCAGTTCCATTTGGGTTGATTTCTTAGTTTCTTTTCCACTATTTTACACAAAATAAAAAAATTAATAATAGTTATGCATTAGATTGAAATAAATTTATAAAATAGGTGATTTATACAGAAATAAAATTAAGTAATGTACTGAAAGAATGAAATTCGAATGCGTCCTATCCATGCGTCTGACACATATTAGACATTGTAATATATACAGACAAAATGTTCAATTCAAAATAAATAAAAAAATATATTTTAACACATAAATTTTTTATATTTATTTGATATTACTCTTTTTATTTTTATAGTATATATTAAATGAAAGTAAATATGTATCATTTTATAGTACTTTTTAAAATATTTTCTTTTTCTAACAATTTTATCACCATTCGAACATTTTTTTAATAAAGACAGATGTAATGATTTTTTAAAAACTTATAATTATAAAAATAAAAAACAAATTTTATATAATCACAAATATTTAGATTATATATCATTTTGAAAATATAAATCTTCATTGTTATTTTAAATAATTCACAATTAATTATCTAATATATAGATTTGAATCCTCACGTTCTACATTATGGGTCAAATAGAAGTTCATATTCATAAAATGCGTATAGAAATTATTGTGGATCAAATAACATTAAAATCATGTCTTTTTTACCTGGTGATTTAATCGGACTAAACATTTTTTTAGAAGATTCTATCTGTTATCGAGTTGTATTAACATCATGCTACATGTCGGGTGTCCATGTTAGTATGATGCTACATAACAAAAATATTCCGATGAGAGAAGAACATTGGTGGTCCTTTGTCTTTGTTGTGAATGAAATCTAGTGTCATGTGATATAAAGATAATTTTGGTGTTTTGGTTTTGGTCCACTTTGCTCTAATTTTCTTTTTCCCTTCCTATATCATTAGTATGCATCAATGGGTTTCTAATTCTGGCTTTGCAGCATCTTGTTCCGTCATTTCATGACAAAAAGTGTCTGCCCTCATATCTTTTCTCAACTAGCTAAGCTAGCCACACTCATGAATTTCAGCAGCAACTTCTTTTTTTTTGGATTCCGATGACACGGTCGTTTTCAAGCATGATGAACAGACCTGACATTTACACATGACGCGCAGAAAATAAACTTGGAATCGAATCTTTACACAACTCATGTCATATTATGCACCCTAATCATACACATAATTAACCTCATTCTCTTCTTTGCTTCTTCAATTTTCAAAACCAACGTAATAATTTTTATATGCCATAAATTTGAGGAATCCTTAGACAGTATACGTACACAAATAATTTCATGATTATATTCCTTCCCTTTTGTCTCTATACACAAACTTCGGTATCGATCACTTTCGTTGATTATCAATCATGTTATAGAATTATGCGACATATGCTATTATAAACAATTAAACGAATTTTCTTTTCGGTTAAAGAAAAAGGTGCCAAAAATAATATACTGCTAAAAACTTATTTCTGTTATTCCTTCATTGGAATATTATACAGATGAAAGATGAAGCAAATGAATCACATAACGGAGACAAATTTTGTTGAAAGTAATTAAGGCTTATAAGATGCAGTGTGGAGTTGCATGATAATATTAATCAACTTAATTAGTTTAACATGACAATGATTAAAATGCTATGATGTGGTAGAGAAGGTAGAAAGTAAGATTTAGTTTAGTAGTTCTAATCAGAAGGGCAGCATCAACCTGGACCAGAATAAAACCGTTTGAAATATCTCTGGCCAATAGCTGCAGAACCCTAACAAAAGTTGCTGGGTTTAAAGATATACCAATCATGTAGATTTAAAATCTCAAGACAGTGGTATCATATTCTCTTCTTTCTGCTATTTTGTCACTGTTCTTGGTATCACTCGTTGTTTTTATAAATATAATACAATAAAAGGAAGAATAAGACTTGGTTATATGTAGATTTATCAGTAAAAAAAGTGCACTGGAGAAACCATATTGTGACAGATCAGCTAAACTATGCTCTTGTTTTGGTTGAAAGTTAGACATGATTGATTTTGATAACGTTAATGAGAGTGGAATATGTGTGTTTAAATTCATTGGTTATATGCTAGGGTGTGTACGTAATGAAAAGAATTGATTATAAAATAGAACAAACAGGCCCTAATGAACAAAGCTTTAGGGGTGATTCTAAGTAGAAAATGTCCTTTATCTTTAAACCTAAGGTACACATAAATATTGATTTATATGTACGTTGATTTTGAAATTTTGGGGGGTGGTGTTGATTTTTGGTAGAAAGAAGAAGTAGATAATGACAGGCACATATGAGGAGGAGCTATAAGTCCTAATCCAGAAGTCTGAAGAGGATATAAATATTTATGAATTTCCTCTTCTTTCTACACATACTTCCAATGGAAGGCCATCTATGTGGCCATTCGGTATAAAGCACAAAAGCATGTGAAAAAGCATCTTCAACACATAAATATCTAATTAATCTTTGAGAAAAATAAAATATTTGATTTGAAAAAAAATTAAAAACCCTAAAAGGGGGAGTGTGGGCCAGCTTCTGACTTCCACTTACTTATTCCAAAGACATAAACAAATAAAAAGTGAGGTTTCCAATCAAATGACGCATCCCTTCACTCACTCTTGTGTTCTATACTCCAATGATTCTCTCAATTAAAATTCCTTTTTCTCTTGAGTTAAAGGTAGGTAGTGCCAGCTCTATTCACAATATAGCAACAACAAATAATAAAGCTCCTTTATCTCTGCTATAACAAAAATTTCTCTCCCTCTTGTTTAGTCTTGGAAGTAAGAATTTTCAGTATATTCAGCATTTTTGTCATGCTTAATTAATCCCACTATTCTAAGCACAATTCTGCAATTATTACAACAACTTATTCTGCTCCCAATGGTCCCAATATTTCCCAAACACTGCATAATTCTGAATGTAGTTGGTCCAACAATGGCTATCTTTTGAAGGGTCATTTCCCTTTCTTTCTCTTTCAAACACATTTTCTCCCTTCTCTTTTTTATACATCTTTTCCACTCTCCAGCAGAACTAACTACCTTTACATATTTATGTGGGCTTCCGTGTCCTCTTTCTTGTTTCTCTTTTCTTTCATCATATCATTCCCAACTTGGCCAGGTGTGTGACAAGGTACATGCATGTCCTAGCTACCTACTTGCAGGATATTGGTTCCGTGTCCCAACTCTCCATCCATCTATATTATTATAATCATTAGGGCAAAATGTGTTTTAACTTCTTTAATTTCCATCCAAATACTTTTATAATTACTGAATTTCATCCCTCGCTTTCAACCATATATATAGGTTTCACAAACAAGATGAAATTCATCAATTATAAAAGCACAAAGACCACAATCCTTCTTTAAAAAATATGGACTAAAACATCTTTTCATCAAAAATTTTCAGACTTAAAACACATTTTACCCTTATTATTATTGCTATCTGGAAACTCCTCCGAATGTTGGTGTCCAAAAATCCACTGTTGTTTCATGAGTTACTGGGAATGTGCTTGAAACAGGCACCAAGCATAGCCCTCGGCTTCTTAGATCCTGCTTTGGACCCTCAGTTTCCTTACATTTACCAGAATTCTGCATCAAAAGCCAAAATATGCATTATAATTTGCCAAATTTGGAAAAAGTTTATCAGCATCAGTGCCTGAGAATCAAATCTTCATCTTTTTTTTTATCTGCATCTTACTCGCCCTTTCCCATCTCTTTCCTTTCCCTTCCTATTAGAGTAATGCTTATTTCACATTTTTTCTTCTTTTACCCTCTTTTTCATATATATCAAATCTTTTTTAAGAGAAGAGAGAGACAAAAAATGTCTTGTACTGTGAGTGCATTATGCGAAAGCATATGATATAACAATGATTCAACATTACAGTGGATATAAGACATGTAAGAACCAAAAACCAGAAAAACATAATAGACATAAATTATGAGATAAGAAAAGAGGAGAAAGATGTAAAGACGAAATGCATGATGGAAAGAAAGATAAAGTATATGTATATGTTTATAATTATTCGGTTAACAGTTTAACTAAATAAATTTGTTAGTATAGTAATTTGAGATATTTACATTAAATATTTAGTATAATAGTTGTACAAATAATTTACCTTCTGTTAAACAAAGTTCATGCAAACTTAGAAATTTTTAATGCTTACATGTGCTGAAGGTCTGTAATGGAGTGAAGAAAAACTATAACAACGACGTTAAAAATATCAGGATTGTAACTAAAGTGAAATTTAGGAGAGAAAGTTGATATTTAAAAGAGGGTCTATCACTACTCATTTAGAGATTGAAAGAAAGAAACAAGAGATTTAATTGCAGTATCTTTATGTAAGTATGGTACCTGTTGAATCTGTATTGGAGCTCCAGTTTTCATATACGGTGTACTTAAGGCCTGCAGAAAAAGAAAAACGAAAAAATATAGCTACAAGATGAAAGTCTTGCCACTATTTCTAGTTTTTTAATAAGAATATCTTAATGGGTTATGGGACTTACAGTGACCTGTTCGTGGAGGAATTTGATGTATTCAATGGCTTCAGAGAGCACCGAGGCTGTATCAGTCTGACACAATATACAACAGAGTTTTAATCTTTTATCTATAATAATTATACTAATAAAGCAGCATTATCAAGACTGCTATGATCATTTATTTATTTTCCTTATCCGCACTTATTATATCACATAAATTCACAAATGAAATGATCATCAATAAATAAGCTGAAGATAATTTTATTGGAAGGCCACCTTTCCGAAAGGCGACACCAATTGTTGGAGTGCAGTGATTCTGTCCCCCATCTTCTCTTTTCTCACCTAAGAGGCAAGAAAGTAGAATTACAGGTTCACATCCATGTTTATGGATTCAAAGGAAAGAAATAAAGATAAAGATAAAAAGTTTAAAGCTTTTTCCCTTCTTGTTAAAAGGTTAGTTGCACTTATTGTACCTTAAAAGCTGGCATAGGAGATGGTGTTTCGTTACGGGTCCTTTTGGGTGCTGGCTCATTCCCACTTTTCTTTCCCACAGTACCAGACTCCCTAACTTCAGATATATTCTGCAAATTAAAAACCATGCCTATATCAATTAAATCTAAACTTTACTTTACACCACATCCAATGCAGTACTTCAATTAAACCCTAATACCATATATAATACTGCATAATTAATAAGGCTCCGTAGAGAATATATACACATGTATCAATAAATTTTACAACTTGGTATACGTATGATGTTTTTAAACTATGTTGTCATGTTTTGTAGTACTAAAGAAATAGTATACCTTAGACTGTACTTCGAAATTTGGCGTAGAGAAGGGGGGTTGCAATGAAGGGAAGAAGCTGGACCGAACATCTTTGAAGTTTGCAGCCTCAGAAGCGTTCCAAAAGGGTGCGTTGTTAGTGAAATGCAACTGGTTATTGGGTGGTTGTTTTGGAGGTGAACCTCTCAAAAATTGAGGAACTTTGGACCAGGAAGGGATGAGTTCATTATTAGAGTTTAATCCATAGGTTGTTGGGTATGGAAAACTCATGGAGCGGTTCTCAAAGGAAGAAGGTTGTTGGTTATTGTGATCAGGTCCCAATAGTCCTTGCAATATTGAAGGGGTCCCATATAAGGCTGAGGAATCCATCTGAAAGTTAGAAGAGGGTAACCCTTGGCTTGTCACTGTGCTGTCCCCAGAACTATATTGTGGACTAAACTTGCTTTGATCCAAGGAGAAACCCCTATTCACATGCTTGAACTCATTCGTCGAAGATTCTGTAGAGAACATCTTCTCTGACCTCCATTGAACTTGTTGAGACAACTCCACCCCAGTTTCTTGCTGAAAATTTGTTCTTGATTCTTGCAACATCGATCTGAAACTATTCTCCGTACCCTTCTCTCCTCGTCTATCACCATCGAACAAACACAACCACAAAAGAAAACTCACAACATAAATACCCCTTGAAGATTGATAAACCATTTACTCAATCCTATCATGCTATATTGCAGAGTTATGAAAAATATAACAAGAATAAAAGCCTTTTCCGATACCTGCTACATAGATCACACACCATGTTATTTGACACGGTTAAAAACCTGATTTTTAAAGCTATTATTTTCAAAAATAATAAAAATATAGCAAAAGAGACGAAAATGTGTTCTTTTTTAGTGGGTTGGTTTGATTGTGTTGGACTTTACACAGATTGCATGCACTTACAACAAAGATGCTTGATTCCAATCCATGGCTTGGGATGAGAGGCCTAGACCCATCATATGCAAGTTGGGGTCAGTGGAAGTTGTAGAATCTGGGGGTTGAAGCTTATTCTGTGAGTCATGAAAAACCACAGAAGAAGAATCCATGGAAGACCTTGGCTTCATGTCTGCCATATCTGAAGCTTGCCAAGCATAGTTTGCTATGTTGGTGATGGCAGAGGAAGATGACTGTGACGCCCCGCTTTCATACCTGACGTTCCTTGCCGTGTCCCACCAGTTTCCACTTGCCTGAAATTGATCATCTGCCATGGTTGAAGAATCCAAGAAATGTTGTTTGCTTCAGCCTCCACTGTGTATCTATAAACTAGAAAATAAGTGTTAAATGATGAGAAGTAAACTATGGTGCTATAAGGACTGCATCAGATTCTTCAAAGGTGTGTCTATGTGTGTTGTGTTTTGTTGTTTGAGAAAAATGAATGGAAAACGGTTCGCTGCTTCTCAGTATTTATATTATCGGCAGCTGAAGAGAGAAAGTGCATAAATGAGAATGAATGAATGAATGAGAAGAGTAACTGACTAACCGGATTATGGTTGACACTTTCATAATTCAAAGGGGTCATTGATAAGACACTGGAATTTAATTACATCTTCAGTTTTTTCAAATTCAATTTGGCTTTTTCCTTTATCTTATTATTATTATTATTTATTATCATTAATTAAGAATTAAATTCTTCTTAAATTTTACCACTTTTAATTTTAGTGTTAATATATTAAGTAATTGTTTCAATAAAGACTCAATTAAAGACATTTACTCAAAACTTAATTAAATTTTTTATTATTATTTTATAAGATGTTTTAATTTTTCTTTTTACTTTTTTTAAGCTGTTCTCAGCCTCTAAAGTACAAATTGTGAATAAAATGAATTTTATTGAAAACTTTTATAGATTATTCTTAAAAAAATCATGAAATAATAATCAAATTTAGAAAAAAAACATAACTAATCATTATATTTATTAAATTATAAATTATTTTATAAACAAAATTATTAGTATCTAAACTAATCTTATTATTAATTAAAAATTATAATTCATTTATGAATTAAAGTTTAAATAATCTCTAACATTTACTTATTATTGATTCTAAATTAATCATTAATTAAAAAATAGAAACTAATTTAGAAGTAAATAACTAATTAATCTTGGTGACTAATTTAATTTTAGTTCATATATTAATAATAATTTTTTATTAATAATAGAACATATTTTAAATATTAATAACTTTTAGTTTATAAGTCAATATAATAATTAATTATTTTGTTCTTTAAATTAAATTGTTATTTAATAATTTTTTTATGATGTATATAGATAAAATTTAGGAGTATTGATTAAAATTAGATATAAAATTAATGCTGACAAAATATTTAAAAAGTTAAAAACAAATAATTAATGTAAAAATAGCAGACATAAAAAGAGTAAATAATAATTAAATAAACTCAATAAAGAAAAAACTTACACAGTATCAAAAGAATAAAAAATAATTGAAGACTCCAGAAGTGTAAATCTTAAAAATAATTTCAAATCAACGAACAGTTAATTCGTTCACATTTCTATATACAAAACAAAGCTTTTGCTTTTGGAAAAAAAATTCTACAAAATAGACCAGTTAATCTCATTAATAGAAATAGATTTGAAATCTGTTTTTTCTTTATTTCATGATTTAATTTCATGAATTCTGGTTATATTGCCACATAATTTTTATATCTTTTTATTATATTACAGATGTGCTTTCCTTGTCTGTCAATTTAATAAAAAAAAATGGCATTAAAGCATTTTGTGAATGTTTTTCTTAATCAAACATGAGTGTGTATGCTATATGCAGTCAAACTAAAAAACATAGTTTCGAAGCTTAATAATTATGAATTGTCAATCTAAAAGTTTTTACATCATTAATCAATAAAAAAAAGCAAATATAATTTTAAAGATAATTGTTGCAAAAACAACTAATTTTAACATACGTCATAACATATTTTCTCCTTTCTTTTAACCAAAAAATAAAAAACAAAAGTTTCATAAATCACCTATATTTTTTCATATTAGAAGTTGAAAATATAGCTAGTAAAATAATTGAAAAAGAAAGCATGTATTATTGGACTGGCCTGGCTCATCCCAGGTTGCCTCTTCTAGGATTCTACAGAAGTTTTGCTTCCTTTAACTATTTTTGTTGAGTTAGGTTGCATTCTTTATTTCCTTTTTTTTCTTTTTTATTTCTTTTTTCCGAAGGATTCTATTCATTGTACTTTAAGCATCACTACTGTGTTGTTAACTTTTTGTCAAACCACTTCTCCAGATTTATCTATATTGCCACCACAGATTTGTGAAAAAAGTTAATGATTAAACTACTCATTTAAAAGTATAAAATATCACTTTACTCTTAAAATTACTCTTTTTTTATTCATATACCTATATATATTTTATGACAAAAGAGTATAAATATATAACCATACATGCCTTGTTCTTTCTTTAAATTAGAATTTAGAATGCCAAACAAAAGAAAAACTAAAAAGAAAAAGCCGAAGACGCTCTTGCCAATGATTATTTCCTGCAATGGCAGTTTACTTTTCTTCCTTTGTTTTTTCCTCCATTAATGGCATCCTTCTTGTGAATTTCAGTAACAGTAATCATACCTTTTACCATTAGATGGTTCAAATTTATATGCATTTTTAAATCTCTTTTAACTCTAATCAAAATCTAGTTAACCTTTTATTATTTTACATGCTTTTAGATTTTCAAAAACATTAATATAGGAAATTCATAGACTCCAAATCAAAAGGGTTCAATTTAAAAATAAAAAACAAAACCATTGACATAATCAAAGGTCAAAAGTGGTACATAAACTAAAAATAAGTCAATGTAACATTTACTAGTAAATCAGCACTAAGTAATTTATAAGTATGACAATAAATAGTTGTTGGGTGGTGTAGTGTTACCTTAATCTTTTCAACTAGTCAACTTTTTTTGTTTTTGATAAGCATGATTTTTCATCTTTTAAAATAAAAAATACGTTGACCTATGTAAAGTTTGTTACATGATGATGACCTAATGGAACACTGGGTAATCATGAAAACAAGTCAGCTTCATTATATGGTTTAAACAGGTTTTTGTTATCAAAGAAGATATTTAAGGACGCCCTAATTACAAGATAAAGATGCTTTTTAAATCTACATTTAACTGGCGTAACAGTGTATTGGGCATTAAGTACATATATACGTGTTGACCTAAAGTCTGAGATTCTTTATTAGATTAATGAGAACATGATTACATAAAAGAAAAACGAGCTGAGAGTTCAAGGGTTCTGCTTTCGTCTTTCGTTATTGCTTCGTGTCTACTGGGTGCAGTTGTGCGGTGAAATAATAATAATAAAATTGAAAATAACAATCATTATTGTATCTTGACATAGTAACTTGAGATATTTTATACAAGTTACGAGTCAATTCATAATAATAATTTTAGGTTTTTCTTTTTATATTATACATTTTACTTATTGATTTTCAGCTATATACTTAATTGGATTACTTACGTAATAATAAAAACTAAAAAGTTAAAATATAACGATGAAGAATAAGATATCATTAAAGAGTGTTATTCCTATACCTCACCTGGCTTATCTGCACTTTCCAATTGATAGTTTTATCCTTCACTTAATAACATTTGAAAATATGGTTTAATGATCTTTCAACCACTAACAACCTTAACCATGTACTCTAACCCCCAACAACCCTTAACCCTGTTCTATATCTTCTTATATGCACCCCATCTCATTTCTCAACTGTTAACCCTGTACTTTAACCCCTGCATGCACACAATGTCATTTCTCCAGTGTTCCATTTCTTTCTTGTTTCATTTGTAAAAGGTTATATTCTGAAGGAAGTGATACATTGGTTGTGATCGATTGGCAGCTGTGTTGTGGTGTTTCTTGGAGGAGAAAGATGTTGGAAATGATTCGTTGGTTCCAAACTCATTGAGGAGGTTAGTCCAAATAAGGTAGTAGACATTAGCACCCTTAACCAGCGTTGGAGCTTTGGTTAAGGGTGCACCGGCGATCGGACGCCGATTATGTAATGCTGTAGTTCGAAGTTCGGTAGCCCTCAACCGAACTTCGAAGTTCAGTTGTGTAGTCAACGCGAGTTATTTAATCTTTTATATACATTATGCTTTTTTTATTATTTGTTTAATCTGTTTATTTAAATTGCAATATTTATATATTAATCATATTATTTTAATTATTTTGTTTTTTAATTTTTTTTGTTATTTATGGTCTATTAGTTAATTTTGTAGAATTTTTATATAGTAGTTAATTTGGTGTCGTTATTAAATATTTTATATTTGTTGTTGATAAAGGGAGTACAGTGTTAGCTAAACTCAATCCTTGTGATGTTTGTTTTTTATTATGACAACACATTATTAATAAAAACACATGTATGTGTACATGCTTATTGTGAAATATGAACATATTGTATTTATCACATTTGATTGACATATATGCACATATTGTGTTTATCACATTTGATTGACATATTGTATTGATTGATGCATACTATTGTGTTTATGAAGTGACTATATCTGTGTATGCACAATATGTGTTTTGGTGATATAAAAACCACATGCACAAAATCATATCTGCATGACTTAATCGATTACAGTGTTGTGATAATCAATTAAGGTCATCAAACAACTTGAGTTTTAAACTGTGACAAAACAATTAGTTTTGAATCGATTACGTTAAGTGGTAAATCGATTAAATCTCAAGTGTGTGCACATATATTTTTCAAATGTGTTGTGGTGAGTTTTAAAAAGAAAAGTTTTCTAAAATCTTCTAAGTGTTAAAGCGTAATCGATTACATAGTTTGTGTATTCAATTAAGTTGGTTATGATTTGAAAACTGAATTATGCTTGACATAAATGTTATAACAGTCATATTTTTAAATGTGTTTGACTAAGTATTTAATGAGAATCGATTACATTAATTGAACATTCAATTATGTGTTTTGACTGTTGTAAGTCTGTTACATGTGTTTAATGTAACCGATTACATAAATATAGTAATCGATTGATTTACGTTAGAATTGACAAAAACTATATATTGACGCATTTTTTATTTTCTGTAAGAACAATTGAGAATTACACTTTCATATCTGATTGATTTTCATCTAAGAGGTTTTACAGATTGATCAAAGGCTCCAAGAATCAAGAATGAGAAGTGGTTTACAGATCTTGAAGCCTTCTTGAGAGACAATGTGACTGAATTGAAAAGAATGATAGTTTCTGCATAACTTAAGGTGCATTCTGTTTGATCAGGAGAAGAAGACTTGCAATCTTTGATTTGTTGTTCCCTGTATGTGTGGCGTCAGGAAGAAGAGTGGTGTACTCTTGACTTTGAGATGGCATATCTCAAAGGGGTTTCTGCGATAGGACGGGATAGTTCTATGTTGGCAGGTTTTGTTGTTCTATATTTGATTAAGAGTTTGTAAGGTGTTTACATTTGAGAGTTGTTCTGTAAAGCCTTAGCTGTAAAACTATGATCATTATAGTGAATTGATCTCCAATCTAAGGTTGATCGGGAGGGTGATTGTATGTAGGCACTAAGGCCGAACCAGTATAAAAACTGAGTTTGATTTTCTTCTCCCTATCTCTTTACATTCGCGCAAATATTCTGCTTTTCTATTTACATGCATACTGTTTTTATTGCACACATTGCTTATGACACAAGAAATTTTTCAAGAACCTTATCATTTGCGAAAAAAATTTGAAAAGTGCTAATTTTTATAAAACACCAATTCACCCCTTTTTGGTGTTGAGAAACAAAGTTCATCAATTCTAACATTTGTTATGAAGTTTTTATATTTTTATACGTGCTAATGAAGTTCAATTTAATTTTGAATAAGTTTTTTATTTTTTAATTTAGTATTTAGTTTATAATATTTTCTGTTACTTTATATTTATTGTATACATTTATTATATACATTTTTATGTGTTAATTTTGTAATTTTTGATTTAAATTAAAATATTAGAGGTTATTTATGATGTATTAGTTAATTATTCAGGTGTTATTTTTTATGTAGTAGTTCATTTTTTGTTATTAAATTTTTTCGTTATTTTGTATTTATTGTATGTATTTTTTAAGTGTTAATTTTTTTAACTTTTTAATTAATTTACAAGGTGTTTGTATTTGCTATTTTTTATTTAAATTTTGAAATACTCAAAGTTAAATCAATATTACATAAATAACCATTAAAAAATAAACATATATAAAAATGTCCTTTCAAGAAAATGATGTTCGTCTATGCACATGACGAGCACCTCTACTAATACTAGCCTCATACTCGTCAACGGACCTACGAGCTACCTGTAGTGTCTTTATAGTACAGTGATAAGCTATAGTGCCCTCTGTGACCTCTCGACAGGTTAATATACTCTGCAACATCCTGATCACACGCCTCATACCATCTTGTAATTAATACAACAAAAAACAATTAACTACACGCCTCACACCACCCTGTAATTAATAAAACAAAAAAAAATTAACTATGTATACAATAACAAAAATTGATAAAGAAACCACCAGACTTAGTTTCATTACATACAACCATTCCAAATTCAGGCAACTATCTATTACAAAGTGGGTTTTTAAGCCTAACTAAACCTCATAAAATCGGCTTGTAGAGTGAGGTTTGCACCCAATTATAAACTATGAATTGGCCTTATCTCTAGTCGATGTGGGACTTCAAACACACCCCCTTCATGTCGAGGTATAGACATCTCATGCGTGATAGTAGAAATTGGGTGGTCCAATAACGGCCCGGTAGCAGGTGGAATAGAAGAATAGAATGCCCACTTAGAACTCGAAAGGATAGGCTCTAACCATGGCTCTGATACCATGTTAGAAAGTGGGCTTTTAAGCCTAACTCAACCCCACAAAATCGGCTTGTAAGGTGAGGTTTGCACCTCACTTATATATTATAAATTGGCCTTATCTCTAGTCTATATAAGACTTCCAACACATCTCCTTCACGCCGAGGTATAAACATCTCGTGCATGATAGTAGAAATTGGGTGGTCCGATAACGGCCCGATTGCGGGTTGAATAGAAGAATAGAATGCCCACTTAGAACTCGCTAGGATAGACTCTAACCATGGCTCTGATACCATGTTAGAAAGTGAGTTTTAAGCCTAACTCAACCCCACAAAACCGGCTTGTAGGGTGAGGTTTGCACCCAATTATAAACTATGAATTGGCCTTATCTCTAGTCGATGTGGGACTTCCAAAACACTCCCTTCACGCCGAGGTATGGACATCTCGTGCATGTAAGTAGAAATTGGGTGGTCCAATAACGGTCCGATAGAGGGTGGAATAGAAGAATAGAATGCCCACTTAGAACTCGCTAGGATAGGCTCTAACCATGGCTCTGATACCATATTAGAAAGTGGGCTTTTAAGCCTAACTCAACCCCACAAAACCAGCCTGTAAGGTGAAGTTTGCACCTCACTTATATATTATAAATTGGCCTTATCTCTAGTCGATGTGGGACTTCAAACACACCCCTTCATGTCGAGGTATAGACATCTCGTGCGTGATAGTAAAAATTGGGTGGTCCGATAACGGCCCGATTGCGGGTGGAATAGAAGAATAAAATGCCCACTTAGAACTCGCTAGGATAGGCTCTAACCATTTCTCTGATACCATGTTAGAAAGTGGGTTTTAAGCCTAACTTAACCCCACAAAACCGGCTTGTAGGGAGAGGTTTGCTAAAATATTAGAAGGTGGGTGTAAGTCTAACTCAACCCCACAAAACCGGCTTGTAAGGTGAGGTTTGCACCTCACTTATATATTATAATTTTGCCTCACCTCTAGTCGATGTGGGACTTCCAACACATCTCCTTCACGCTAAGGTATAGACATCTCGTGTGTGATAGTAGAAATTGGGTGGTCCATTAATGGCCCGATAGCGGGTGGAATAGAAGAATAGAATGCCCATTTAAAATTTGCTAGGCTAGGCTCTAACCATGGCTCTGATACCATATTTGAAGGTGGAGTTTAAGCCTAACTCAACCCCACAAAACTGGCTTGTAGAGTGAGGTTTGCACCCACTTATAAACTAAGAATTGGCGCTACCTCTACTCAATGTGGGAATTCCGACACACTCCCTTCATGCCCAGGTATAGACATCTCGTGCGTGATAGCAGAAATTGGGTGGTCCGTTAAGGGCCCGATAGCGGGTGCAATAGAAGAATAGAATGCCCACTTAGAACTCTCTAGGATAAGCTCTAACCATTGCTCCGATACCATATTAGAAGGTGGGTTTTAAGCCTAACTCAACCCCACAAAACCGGCTTGTAGGGTGAGGTTTGCACCCATTTGTAAACTAAGAATTGACCTTATCTCTAGTCGATGTGGGACTTCCAACACACTCCCTTCATGCCGAGGTATAGACATCTCATGTGTGATAGTTGAAATTGGGTAGTCTGATAATGGCCCAATTGCGGGTGGAATAGAAGAATAAAATGCCCACTTAGAACTCGCTAGGATAGGCTCTAACCATAGTTCTGATACCATGTTAAAAAAATGGTTTTAGGCCAAACTCAACCCCACAAAACCGGCTTGTAGGGTGAGGTTTGCAGCTCACTTATATATCATATTTTGGCCTTATCTCTAGTCGATGTGGGACTTCCAACACCCCCCCTTTACGTCGAGGTATAGACATCTCGTGCGTGATAGTAGAAATTTGGTGGTTCGATAACGGCCCGATAGTAGGTGGAATAGAAGAAGAGAATGACCACTTAGAACTCGCTAGGATAGACTCCAACTATGGCTCTGATGCCATATTAGAAAGTGGGTTTAAAGCCTAACTCATCCTCACAAACCGGCTTGTAAGGTTTTGTTTGCACCTCACTTATATATTATAATTTGGCCTTATCTCTAGTCGATGTGGGACTTCCAACACACCTCCTTCACGCCGAGGTATAGACATCTCGTGTGTGATAGTAGAAATTGGGTTGTCGGTTAACGGCCCGATAGCGGGTTGAATAGAAGAATAGAATGCCCACTTAGAACTCGCTAAGATAGGCTTTAACCATACATCGACAAGAGATAAGGTCAATTCTTAGTTTATAAGTGGGTGCAAACCTCACCCTACAAGCCGATTTTGTGGGGTTGAGTTAGGCTTAAAACCCACCTTCTAATATGGTATCAGAGTCATGGTTAGAGCCTATCCTAGCGAGTTCTAAATGGGCATTCTATTCTTTTATTCCACCCGCTATCGGGCCGTTATCGGACCACCCAATTTCTACTATCACACATGAGATGTATATACCTCGGCGTGAAGGGGTTGTGTTGGAAGTCTCACATCGACTAGAGATAAGACCAAATTATAATATATAAGTGAGGTGCAAACCTTACCTTACAAGCCGGTTTTGTGGGGATGAGTTAGGCTTAAAAACTCACTTTCTAATACTACGACGAACCAAGGCATCGGGATGTCATCCGGAAGGTGTCGCCTCATGTGCGTTGCAAGATTGGGTCGTTCATCGTCGTCAGCTGGAGTGATGTACGGGTGGGACACCCGTCTAAACCACACTAGATATCCATCAACACACGCAAAAGGCTCATGAGCTTCAACGAATCCAGTAATGGCATGCTCTACATACCGCGACCAATTTAGATAAATCGTAACAATGTCTAGCATCGAAAGACTCTCAGGAAACCGTGGAATGATCTGCTCAAAACGAAACTGACGCAACATGCGTTCAAGCATATGTCGATGAATCATGTCCCCTAGTCAGATCCATCCCGAAAACATACATATGGCCATGAATGGGCAAGTACGTATGTGCAAAATGTATGGATGCCAAATGACCGCATCATAAGTGAGCCCATCCAAATATGTCCACCCCTCCGTCAAACTCCAACCCTACCTCGGAGGTATGAATCGTGAAGCCCATGGATCGAGGTTTGTGTACCTCTTCAACACTTGCTTCCTTCCCATGCTAGGAAGGTGCTCATATATCCAACTCTACAAAAAACATTACTTAAATTATTTTATACATTCCTAACATATATGAAAATAAATTTCTAAAACTAAAATGTACTTGTAGAAGAGTGGAATATCCAGTTATCTGCCTGACATTAGTGAAGCTAGTATCTCCTAGTTGCTCATAAGTATGTGTCATTGTCGCTGCTCCCAAAATATATCTCGCATAGGCATTCAAGTCTCGCAAGAGAAGGAGGTACGAGACTCGAATCAGAGTGTCACTCTTGTTTGTAAAAATTGTGCATCCAAGCATATGCAATAAGTAGGCCTGAGTAGTTCACTTCCAAAGCTCTTGCTCAATGCACTCCTAGTAGACCTCCCGGAGCCAACTAGCCTAAAAGAATATATAAATATAAAATATTAACAAAAATTAATTTAATATACTAAAATAATATTTCATACATATATTTTTTAAACAAATTTAATACTAAAAATAAATATAAAAAATACTAAATAATATACAATATCTACCAATAAAAATTTTTAATTTAAAACAAATCAAATAAAAATTTAATTAAATATAATAAAGCAAAAAAAGAAAAGAAATAAAAAAACCCTAAGGCGAACATCAACCGCAGCTTCAAGTGCGGTGAGCGTCAACTGCACTTCCAAGTGCGGCTCCCATCAGTCGCATCTCCAATTGCAGCAGCCCTCTCAACCGCAGTTCCAAGTGCAACAAGGTCTTCAACCGCACTTCCAGCACCGACGGGGCCTTAACCGCACTTTCAAGTGCAGTTAAGGCCTCCTACTTCGTCCCCTCATAGATCCAACCATGCACAAGCCTAGATCAAGCACAAATGCAATAATAACAACAGATCAAACATTTTATCACACACTACAACCATCAATCACACATCATATACTCTATCATACAATGAGCTTAAAGAAATCATAACCAAGAACCAACCTGGACGCCCAAGAAATGCTTGATGTGAACTATGTGAGAAGAAGAACCACCACTATTACAGCTCACCAAGACATCACCATGACACCAACACGACACAACCACCAAACGAGGAAGGAGGGGAGGAGGGGAGGAGCGCTAGAAGAGAGGAGAAAGAAAAGGGGTGTCGGGTTTGAGATATGAAATGCGACAAAGAGGAAGAAGGGAGGAGAAAGCGGATGTATGGTTTGCAAATATGAAATGCGATAAAGGAGGAGGGGTTGGTGCTTGATTTTTATTATGGAATGGGTAAGCTTTTTTAAAAGCAAAATATTCTCTGATAGGGGTACAGGTGGAAACATAAAAAAAAGGGAGGTGCAGCTGAACTCAATGAGGTGCAGGGAGAAGCACTCATCATTAAAGAGTACAATCTTATTTTAATGTGGGACTTACATGTTACTTGAAATGAAGAAAATGAAAAATAATTTAAAAATAATTTGATTTAGATGAGAGAATTTTCAAATCAATTAAAATAAAAACAAATAATTAAAATACAGGAAAACAATTAATAACGAGAATCTTCATAGAGTTGAGGTTTGAACAATGACTTTTGATTGAATTAACCCCTTTATCAAATGGTTTTTTAAGGTAAATTATTAACATCTGTTCGCTTTCAATGATGAAACATTATCTAATTGAATGAACTCTTATTTTATAATTAGCATGTTAGTAAAGTCATTATATTATTTATCAATTTGTTTTTATTTTTGAAATATTGAACATGTGACTTAGATTTCATTTCTATGGGGTTATGTTTGTTCTTTTTAATTAAAATGGTGTAATTTATTTTCAAATCATTAGTGCAAAATATCAACCTTCAATGTCACATAAATAATGTCCATTTTCAAAAGAGTCAACCTAAAAATTGACTGATGGTAGTTTTGTAAATAAATTGACATATTTGATGTCAGCTAACTACATCTTTGACATCATATCTTCTTTGACGTCGATCTCTAAACAAAAGACGTTATATGTTCTACTCTAGACATTCAAAAGCTTAATTGAAATGACCATTTGCCAGCAATAGAACATTAGTGGGCCAATAAACAAACGTCTTATGCTTATTTGACGTCATCCAAGTGTAAAGAAATGTTATATCTTCCAAAATATGAATTTATTTGAGCGGGAAGATGAATAGTGAAGGCAATTTAGACGTTTGTTGTTGACATGTCTAATGTCGATCTTATGCATGTTTGACGTTAGATTCGAGTCCAGTCGCGTCATATGCTTTGTCACAACACCCAAAACAGAATGCAAGGCTCTCTTTTTCATTTGCACTTCCATTTCCTTCAAATAGAGCTCGTCGTTCACGATTGCAAGGAAGAAGAAAGGTGAGTTTTTTATCAAACTACCTCGAATGTATGTGATTGGGCTATATTGGTTGGATTTTTTTTAGTAATCAATTGGAAGATGCATCTACTTGTCCCTAACCAATAACACTCTTTCTAGAAAAGAAAATAATTTTTTTGTAAGTGTAAGTAATGTGAAGGTTCCACAAGGTTACTCTTTAAATATTAGTAATCTTGTTTTAATGCAAGATTTAAAGTTAGTTGGTTGATGAAGATCATACTGATTACACTTGTTAGTATGAGCTAATGATTGATGGAGATCCCCCGCGTGTAGTGGCCTTAAGACGAATACTTGAAGGAGGGCAAACTATTCATCGTGCTTCTCTTTTGCCTCACTATGCGCGAGAGATGATTGATGAAGTTTTAGATCCCACACTTAAGTGCTTGTGCCAACTTCAAAATTCAATTCGTGGGGAAGGCCTTAGGCACATTCATAACTTGCCCCAAGGCATTGATCATGCCATATGTTGGCCCACCACATGTATTATACTGTTATTTGTTAATATTGTTATATCAAAATCAGAAATAAATGATTCAAATTCTTTATTTCAGTTCAGCCATCTTGAAAAAAGTTTGTGCATCAACCTGTGATCCATGAAGATGATGACATGGCAGAAGCAAAGGATAATCCTTCAGTAAAGCTTATGATAAAATTATACAAGTTGAATAGAGGATCGGTACAACTAGAGTGGGATTTAAGAGTATTTTGCCTCTAGTGTCATGTGCTAATGTATAGTACTCTTAATGATGCACTCGAGGTCATTGGGGAGACATGATGTTAAATATTTCAATCATACAACTAGGTACATGTAAGATTTTTCACTGTCTTCCATATTTAAATATTGAAATTGTTACTTTGCTATATATACTTAACTTTCTTGTTATAGGTACATCGAGATGATTATTGTGGACCAAGGTCGAGCATCAATGTATGGATTTATTGGACCTTGATAACAATTGAATTTATGTGTTTTTGCGTGTATACTTTCATCAATAAATCAACTCCTTCATAACTTTTACCTTGTTATGTCACAAACTTAGTGTATTTTTATGTTTTCTTGTATTTTAGTTAATATATGTTTTGTTTTACCTCTAATCTCGCTTTGAGTGTGTGAGATAAGGAAATACGTTGAATTCTGGTGGAGAAGAACAAGTTGGAACTCAAGGAAGCATGATTGGACAAAAAAGAATTATTTTTAGGCAAATACTCACTTCAAGAGCTCTAGAATCGCACCCAAGGCTATAAACATGAAGAAAAGACTCACTTGTAGGGTTATATTGCCATGGACCACCTCCAAACAACCAAAAAATCACCATTGGGCTCTAGGTTGACCTGTTGGGTGAGTTGGCTGCTTGTTGGGCAAGAATAAAGCCGTTAGGTGAGTCTTTGAGCCTTAATACGCGAAAATGGGTATTTAATCATGTTTTTGTGAAGGTTTTCATAATTTCCTCATTCTTACACGAATAGTTGCATCTAGGATGCTTAGGAAAGGCTCTTGGAGACTGTTTGAAGCGTTTGGAAGCTCTCCCTCTCCTCCTTAGGTTTCCTCATTCATCCATGGTGGTTTTGCCCCTTTTAGGATTGAGGAGGAAGATAGGTCACAAATTGGAGGTGTATATGCAAAGGGAAGGTGCAAGCAACTGCCAAGAACCTTGTGAAAGAGCATGCATCTCTCTTTGTTTCAATTTCTTCCTTATCTCTTCAATTTGTAGAACTTTAAGTTCTCCACCATGGACGACATTTCTTATTTGTTGAGATTAGATTTAATAAATTGAATCTTATGTATTTTGTGATGTTAATGCATATGTTTTTCAATTTCAAAGTTAGTATTTGATTTTTATGCTTAATGTTTGTTGTGGCTTGACCACCCATGACTTGATTTGTGGCTCTTATGTATTGAAAAATATGACTTGAACCTAAAACTTGAAATTGAATGCTTAATGGATGTTTGTATCTAGGAATATAACATAATTCATTAGTAATCTTAAGACTCTTGACTTAATGCATGATTGTTTGTTGAAGATTCAAGGAATTGGAACTTGATGAGTTATCATAGGCTCAAAGTCACTAGGGATAGAATTTTTTAGTATTTTTGTGAGTTGATTTTGACTTGATTATATAATTTAAATGTTTGTGAATGCATGTGAGTTAAGAGGATGAACTCTAGTCTTAACAATTTATAAATAATTAATGTTACATTTCCTTGCACACCAACTATTTTATGAAAATACCAAAAAGAGTTTCTTGTGTTTTTGTGAACTTTGAGATCTAATTAAGTTAGAATGCAAGAGTTGTTAAGTGTTTCACAAGTCCTTTTGGAAGAGAATGATATTCATCAGTTGCTACTCTATGACCAATGCACTTGTCATTGGTTTTGCAGCCAACAAGTTTTTGGCATTGTTGTCGGGGACTTGTGTTCCAACACAAGGTGATTTAAGAATTTATGACTCTTTTAGATAATGTTGTGTGTTTTCTTTTCTTGTTCTTTCTTGTATGCAATTTTTCTATAGATGTTTCTGCTTTCCACTAATTTGGTTTGTGTTTAATGTTTGTCTCGGGGTACGCCTTAGAGCATGATCTAGTTATTGGGAGGTTCTAGGAATGGGATTTCAGCAGCCTGCCTAACCAAATTAACCTAGATATTACAAGTCACCATGGATGAGATTGTGTGTTTGACACCACTATTCTAGTTCTTCATGAAAGTATTGATGCATGCTTAGACCAAGGGATTAAGTAAGGTGTGTCAAGCTTAGATAAGTGCAACAAGAGGAATATGAGTGTTTTTACCTTATAGAACTAGGAAAGTAGTATTCATCACCTTATGAGAGTACTAAATGATCTTGCAACAAGAGGAATCTCGTTGAGGTTATCAATTCTAATAATTTTGTATATTAGAACTGTTGTTTAGTTGGTGTACTTATGTTTACTTATGTTAACAATATGAACTTTCCTTTCTATGTGTTATCTTTATGTTTTTACTTTTCAAATCTCTTCTTTATTTTTATGATTATGTTCCTTGTTTATAAAAGAAAAAAATTGAGCTAACTTGTTTACTGGTATCTTTTGTGTTCTTATATGATATACAAACTATAATGCAATCAAACTGAAAGAAAAAATATCTAAAATTATTAAAGCTTAAGTATACATTCTAAAAATAAATAAATTAGTATATATTATTGATGTATATATTTTGTTTTTAATTTTATCTTTTAAATAATTATTAATAATAATTTTATTATTTTTAAATATCATAAAAAAATAAACATAAAGACATGTGTTTTTACTAATATTATTATATCCATTATATCATTATTATATTATTTGAAAAAACTATTTTATTATACATAAATATAATATATATATATATATATATATATATATATATATATATATTACAAATAAAAAACATATGATTTTAGAAAAGGCTTCTCAATTAAAACTTTATTGTGTTATTTTTAAGTAGAGACTAATGTAAAAAAAAGACTTTGACGTCGTTGTTTTTCGGTCTTTAATGTCTAAAAAAATATTGGCGTTGTATCAAGAGACATTAAGTTGACGTCAAAGGATAAAAAGGGGTAATCAATGTCTTTTTTTCATTTTCAACTCCTTTACTTTTTTAATAAATAGTGATCCATTTTTACAGTTTTACGAGACTTGAAAAGTAGAAAATTAGCAAATGTAGTCCAGTTTTGACATTTTATACATCCAGAAGTGAAGTATGAACTATAAACAAAACAAAAGCTATCACAAGTGGATGATATTATAGTGAATAGTGGTATTAACTTGTGCTTTTTGATTTTGATAACTATGATTATTGTTTTTAGTTGGAATATTTTAGAGCACTCACGAGGAGCCCTTACTTTGGTTTTTATAAAAATTATTTGAAAAGTTAATTGCGATAGATCTTTAAACTATCATAACATTTGTTCTTGTTAGTCGATTTGACATTATTATATATCAATTTGGGGTAGAAGAACATTTCCAATCACGTGACAGCTCGTGCAGTTGGTGGTTCCTTCTTGATTTTAAAAAAAATGTCATTTTCTATTTTTTGTCAATTTTTTTATTTTTTTTAAAACTTTGCAAAAATATTTCATATACTTAAACTTTGAATTTTGACCTAAAATTTTTTATAGGGGTTTCTCATGATATTTTAGGGTTTTCTCATGATATTTTAGTGCTTTGAACAAATTTTCAAGTCATTACGAGTTGTTTTGAATATACTCTCAGTTTTACCTTAAGTTTAGATGTATAATATGTATGAACAACAAAGAAGTTTAACAATATCAATATCAACAATACAACAAAAACTTTCAACAATATCAATTCCAACAAGTTCAACCTTCTTGAAAATGAAAACAAAAAGAAAAACTAACCTTCTTAAAAGCGGGTTCATCAGAATAAAGTGTTGTCACTAGTAAAGGAGAAGGAGAATGCCTCTATGCTCCAAAAAATACCTATGCACGAAACTAGTTGGTCAAAACGAACAAAAATCATACCTAAAATAGTTAATCAAGTGCATTTGTATAAAATGAAAGAAACATTACATGTGTTGATCGTCGAAAGCTTTGTCCGTAAAAGGTTTGAGCAGAGAAGATGGTTTCACGCAAAGATAAAGTGAATGAAATTGAGAATTGAGAATTCTGACGTCTAATAACTAATTGATGTAGGAAATTGAGAATTTTGATGTCTTAATTGAACTTTTATTTTACAAAAATGTCACCAATCATTTTTAACGTTGATTTTTTTGTTTTCTGAAGTTAAAACCTTATTTTGCACTAGTAAGAGAATGTCTAACTTCAATTGTCATTTATTCTAGTATTAAATCGTTATTATCACAAATTAAAAAATAAAAAAACACCAAATAACAATATAAGCTAGTAAAAATAAAATATAAGTAATGTAATCTAACTAATAATTATGAAGAAATAATACACACTAAATTCAATAAAGTATTTCATTCATGTATTTTTATTTATGTCTACCATCTATAATATCTATACGATGTTTGGTTTATCCCTTGCATACTCGAGGAGTATAAATAATTCCTTGCCTTTGAATAAATAATATCTCTATCAATTTTCTTATTCTATGATACATATTATTTTTTAAAATTTAAATTATTAGTAAATTCTACATATTTCATGTAAGATATTACATATTTCAATGCACATCATATTCACATTCATTTAAATTATCTTTATAATTAATCACCACGCAATTACCAATGATTTTATTTTAAATAAATGCCAACATGTATTCATCGACATTTTATAAGGGTACTCTTTAAATTCATAACCACATAAAGCTGAATATATAAGATGTTAGTATTATATAATATCCATATACTTTTGAAGTTAGATTTTTAATATAGAAAAAAAACTTATAACAATTGAATATCATTTTAGTAAAAATTATATCTTTGTATTGCTTAAACGAAAAGTTATTATACTTAAAGAAAATATTTTTTAAATAAAATGTCAGGATATAACTAAAAAAAATCACTTTAGTAAGATTATAATTCTAGCTTGAACGAGATTCCTATTCTAGCTCGAACAAAATTTAACGACTTAACCAAAACAATCTTTGATATTCTCTAAAACTTAAGAATCACATAAGAATGTTCATATGAAATAAATGAGTATCTTGAACTCAAAAAGTTATCAAGTATCACTTTAAAACTTAACTCAATTCAAGCTAAAGATAGAATGATACCTGAAAATTGAACAAAGATTATACTTACACACCAAATCACAATTTAAGAATAAAATAAGAAAATATTTAAGAATGGTCCAAAATTCATTCTGTTTAAATTTTATATTAAAATTAAAACAAAATCACTTCTATTTTGTCAAATCCAATATATATACTCCTTCTATAAACAACAACAAATATCAAACTCATTCTAAAACCAAAAATTGAGTTATAATTCATCAAATCAGAGACAAAAACTCTCACACTCCAACAATCTAACAAAATTAAAAAATTCATTCACAATTATATACATTTAATAATCTTAACATTACTCAAAATCAACTTATCACATAAAATCTAAATTGGAATTTATAATAAAGCTAACTTTTCCATTAAGAACTTTCCCTATATAATAAGAAAAAACAAGGATTTAAAAGAGTAACCAAACATAGTCTCTCAAATAGCCCAGTCCATACAACTTAATTAAATTGTACTCATTATATTGCCACATAAATTATAAATTTTTATTTACGGTAAGATTATTAATTTTTACAATAATTATTTTAAAATTTATATTTAATATATATTTTGAATTAATTGATGGTTTTAAAAATTACGCCAATAGTTTGTTATTACAATGACTCTCAAGAAAAAAAAATGTTGTACTTGCGTTAATTACATTTCCCACATATCATTTGTTATATTTTGTCTTTACGATCTTGATTCCTATAAAGTGAATAAACATTAAATAAGTTGAATTAATCATCCATAAAGTAATTTATATATTTGAATACATTAATGATTTATTATGTCATATTAAGTATTAATTTTGTTGTCAACAATTGAAATTGTTCACTTTATCTTCTAAAGCAAATTTGTCAACAATTGACATTGTTCACTTTGTCAACAATTGAAATTGTTCACTTCGTCAAATTGTCTTTTGTGAAATCTAACAGCACACCCAATTGATGAAACGTAGAAAGAAATGTTTTCTTTTTACCTTTTGATGGAAAAATGAAAAACGTTTTTTAGAGAGAAGTGTTTTCTTTTTAAAATAGAAGTGTAAATAAAATAATGAGAAATTGAAAACAAGTTTGAGCGAGTAGGCCCCACGCGGCGTGCAGGCGTGCGACGACATTTGGGTCCCACTTCAAGGCTATCCACACTTTTCTTTCTCTTTGAGAGTCAGAGCCCAGATAGTGACCGTTTTGCCTTCAACACTCATTTTAATATTCATTAAACCATTATTCTCTTCAAAATATTTATTATAATTTCTTTTTAATTTAGTAATTATTTTTAATATAAATTATTATGGTTAGATATGCGAAACTATGTGAAGATTATTATTTTCAGTGCTTTTATTGCTAAAATAATTTATTTTTTTCATTTTTTATTAACAAAAGAAAATTCTTATTAACAATTATGAATAAAAAGTTATAATTGATTGATAATTAAAATATATCAAGATTTTGACTACTAAAAAATTGTCTTTAAATTAGTTTTTAATTAAAAAATTAGTCTTTAAATTGATCTTTTTAAGGGTATTACTTTGTTTAAGATTATTTGACTTGGCAAGACTTACAAATGGTGGTACCAACTATTTCAACAGAAGGTTTATCAGATTCAAACTAACTTAATACATTTTAGGATATTTTTCAAATGAGTTGACATACTATACTGGACCATTTTACTGGTTAAAGAATTGATATTTTTAATATAAAGTTATTTACTTTAAATGTTTTTGTTTCATGGTTTAATACGATTTTGGAATATTGTCCTGTCTGAATATTTCGCAAAGCTAATTTGATAGATATGAAATAACACATCCGACACAAAAAGCCACTTCCACTATTCCAAATCAGAGAAATTGCAAATTTGAACACAACTTTGTAACACGGGATACCAATCCATTATATGAATGAACTCAGTGAAGGCTTCTCAATTAGGATTTGGCTCTGTTCATTGATTAATTGCACAATTTCTGGAATGAATGGGACTGGTTGAAAATTGAATGGTCAAACAGTGACACATCCCTATCTATGCAAGAAAATAAGGACAACAATTGACAAGTGCATGTGTACTAATTATACCAGTAACATCTGGTTTTCAACAAAGAAACTTCCAGAGAGAGAGAGAGAGAAGCTTTCACATAATTCATAGTTTAGAACTTTTAAAACTCTATACCAAACAAAACGCGTTTTAGATATATTTGCCCAAAACTTTACTAATTTGAGTTGGACTTTGATGTGTCATTGATATATGGCCTAACTCAATGCAACATAAAATCTGCTATATACAACATGTTTGGTGTAATACTTACAGGTATTGGCATCCAACACAGTATATATATGCATGCTATAACGTGGAAGTCACCAAAAAGCTAAATGAGGGGTTCCTTATGATTAAGAGAATGATAATGGCTCCACTTAATAATCATATAATGCAGAAGCAAGACAAGAAAACAATCTCAGATAAACCTACTAATTAGGACACAGTCTTCATGTTGCATGCATTAATTTGCTTAGGGTGTTTGGGTGAATTATTATTGGCAGTGTTTTAGGCTTTTAGCATCATATCATAAACAATTGCAGAAGCTATGCTATGATTAATATATCAACAGAAAGCATGCATGCATATAATTGAGTCAACTATGATATCATTTTAGAAATGGGGTTTCGACAAATTGGGTTTTCATAGTTATGTTATTATGTGGTAGAGAAACCAACAGAAAAAATGAGGTCATAGTGTAGTAAGCTATCGGTGTGCAAAATGACAAACTGAATTATTAGAGTAGGACTATGAATACACAATGCAATGAAGGGTGACCTCCCCCAAACACTGACCGAAAGAAGAAAGAGGAAGAGGCCTACAATCATGAATTACAAGCTCAACCATATTCGGAATTGTGAACAATGATTCAGTCAAATCTTGATCAAAGATTCTTAGACTATATGATTAGTGCTAGTTGATGAATTTAGGAGACCGCTCTTAGGGTCTACTATCCTAACTCATCTCATGAAACTGTCTAGTGTCTATTATATTATTTTATGAGATTTATTGTTTACATTTCTTTCTCATCTCATCCGTATAAATATGTTTTACGTGTATTAGTTATAGTTATAACGGTATTTAATCTAAAAGTATATCATTGTAGCTTCAATAGAAACTAACGTTTAAGTTGTATTTGAGTGAGAGTTTATTCAGAATTTGTTCACTACAAGAAAATTATTAAACATCAACTCATACGAGTGAAAAAATCACTTCTTATAACTATTTTTTATAATGTAAATGGTGATGCGTTTTAGGAGAAAGCCAGAATTCTTAACCTCAAAAGAATTATTAAAGCCTATAGTCAATCTATTGCCATTCTAAATCTTCTATATGGTCTTAACTGGTACAGAACCATTTGTTTTTATACCGGTACTGGAATTCATTAAAACAATATATATTAATTTGTGTGCATATGGACAATACAAGGTTTGTGTTGCTCCTTCGTCATTTCGAAGTAGCTCCTTGTGGAATTCGCAGTAGAGCTGTTCTCTCCTGATGGTTCTATGTGCTTGACGAAAAAGATGGTGACGTGCATCACTGCTCTGACTAGTTCTCTAGCTCTCTCGCGTGATGAAACAATTAGATTTGACGCTTGCGATAGTCACGATGGAATCTGTGGTGATGAGTAGTGGTGGCTTATATTTTCGACGGTGAAAAATCGTTGTTTCTTCTTTTCCACTAGGAGATGATTTTTTTTTCACATCATTTTCTTTTTCATTTTGCTTTGTTGGAGCTGCGTGGAGAAATAAAATATAAATTTTTTATCAATAATTATCAACCAAGTTTTTCGTAAGGAAATAAAATATAAATTACAGAAAGATTTACAAACGAATTTCGTTAGTAAATGAAATATGTATTATTGATAAAAGATTCGTTAATAAATGAAATTTAATCCACGCAAAAATTTGTCATTAATTTTTTATGATAATTAAACTATAACATTTGTCAATAAAGTTCATAAGTAATTTTACAAAATTTTATTGTAATTTGTTAATGTAGTGATGTATTTTAAATTCAATGTGAAAATGACACATACTATATCAAAATGTTATTAAAAATTATGTATATGTTATTGTTTTTCCTAAAATTATTTTTCGAAAAGTGTCATGTGATAAATATATTATACATTAGAAATGTGAGTGTTTCATTCATCAATGTTACGAAAAATACATTCATCTATTTTAAGAATGCAACGATGTAACTAGATATGTACTTTCTTATGAGTTTATGAACGTCCCAATATATTTGTGTATGTTGTTAGATATTATGCATGAGATTGAAAAAATTAATTAGTTCACCCCTACACACTAGTAAATAGTGTTTAATGTCACACGTTTAACATCTAACGAAAGAAAATCAAACGTAAAAATGATCGGTGGTATTTTTGTAAATAAAATATCGTTATAGAAGTCGGTTCCTGTACGATCAGAAGTCAAATAAGCTTTAGACGTCATTCCCTCAGATCAGATGTCAAAAAGGTTCGAAAATATCTCATTTTAAGCATCAATATTAATTTTTTTTACAACATAGACATCGGCTCCCCCAAATCAGACGTCAAATCCTCTGCCAGAAGCTACAAAATCATAATTGAGATGTCACTTTTTCAGATATTCGACGTCGAACGTATAGGGGGTCGACATCTAATACACATTAGACGTCAATAAGCTACGAAAATGCCCAAAAAGTAGCGCTACAATGAATTGTTTTAGTAATTAGACGTCGGATCTGGAGGGGACCGACGTCAAATGCCTTTTTAAACCCCAAAAACTCATAATGCAAGCATAACTTTTTTTGGCGTTTTCGTTTAGGTTGTCTTCATTCGTGTTCGTCATTGTTGCTATAAGGTATGTTTGATTAATTTTCTTCCAATTAATTTATTTTGCATCAATTAAATTTAGTTTGCACCGATGAAATTTCTGTTTGCACCGATTAAATTTCGTTTGTACTGATTAATTTTGGCTTATGATGCAGTTTTGTTCGTGGGTTGATGAATCTTGGCGATGACAACGAGTGTCCAATCTCCATTGCTTGAAACTCATACTATAAAAACAAATTATTTTTTAAAAAAAGAAAACAAAAAAGAACGTCAGTTTAGGAGGGGTCCAACGTCAAAATTGACGTCCAGAGAAAGAGATCCGACATCCAATTGACGTTTCCTAATAAGACATCATATCTGAATTAAACGTTGAACGTCGAAAATAAAATTAGTTAAAAGTTTTTTTTTCTTTTTGCCGTAGTGATATAAGTTATTAACTACTATGATCATACCTAACATGAGATTAGATGACGTTGCAGGTGGGTAATGGCAAACTATCATGGAAGGAGAATTTTTTATATGTGGTCTTTTGTAGTATATGTAAATATTCTTTTGAAAACCTAATAACCTAAATAAATATAATACAAGTAATAGTTCCAGTGTTTTTATTAGTATATGCATGATAACTAAAAGATGTTGCAAAGTGTAATAATTAAAAATAAATATTCAATTACATTTTCGTATTAACCAAAACTAATAAATAAATTGAAAATCATAGAAAAATATATTAAAATATGTAAGACGGTAATAACAAAAAATTAAATAAAACTACCTGAAATAACTCAGTTTATAAAATAAAAGCTTCTATAACATAATTTACTTTAAAGTACTCTACTAAATACTTGTATATTAATTAAACTATTTATATAAACTAATAAACTAATTTAGTAGTGAATTACCTTATCAAACATATTCTAATTTAGTTAGCTGCCACTCATGGTTTGAGTACTCATCATTTAATAAATTTACTTGTGTTTTTGTTCTCAAACACATTCAACTTATTCAAAGTTAAAATGATATGCCAAACGAATTTTCTAGTGCGTAAATTTGTAAGGATAAAATATTTTAATTCTTAATTTTAGAAAACTTTTTGTTTTCATAATTCCTGACTTTGATATAGTTACAAAAAATTCTGAAAGTGGAGGTTCATCATCCATCGTTGAGGAATGAAAATCATTTAAAGCAGTGGAAGGAAGCAGCAGAAGAAAAAGTCAGAACTCAACACCAACTTTGTTTGAGCTTCTGATACTTTGAGAGCAAGGTTTAACCTGACAAATTCATGAGGGCATTCTCTATATACATGCATTAATTATATATGTGATTATATAGATACACGTTTGATTATGATAATATATGCTTTATACACTGAATTTCGCTGGTCCTGTTGTTAGTTCAACGCATATTCTTATTGTTTTTTGTATTATGGTGCTTACTCATCCACCAAGAATGGAATTATTGCATAAGAATCCTCTCTCCACCAATTACACTCTTATCTGACGAAACCAACGGAGATTTCCACTTCTCTCTCGTCACCACAACAACAGTCTATATATCTATATCATCACTTTGTCTGTTTCTCAATTTCAAGTTGGATTGTCAAAGGACTAATGCTATTAAAAAATGTATCTAATTCAGAGAAAGACAACGTACCTGTTTATTTCTCAATAATAATAATAAACTCATTTTCAGGATTACCTTTCTGTATGCTTGCTGTTTTATTGGAATCTGTGTGTTAGAATTTCTAATTTTACTATATATAACATTAATGTGTAGAGTATACAACTGAAACTACACTTTAATTATTTTTTATATATATTTACAGTTTTTCAAAATTATTTATTAATAATTTACTATTATAATTTTGAAAAATAAAAAGGAATAATGTTCATAATATTATAGACATGTAATTCAAATCAAATTATTATTTAATAAAATATTAATGTAAATAAATTTAATTTTTATAAAACATAAATTGAAAGGAATTCTAAGATATAAACTTAAAAAAAATCTTTTATAAAATAATTTTAATTTTATAACTTTAAATAAAAATATATGAAGTCAAATTTTAAACCATTACTCCATTATTGATATTTCTTCCGTTAATAACTTTAATTACTTAAATTTAAAAAAAAATTATTAATAATTATTAATATTTAGCAAATATTTATATAAATAACCACATGCTAAATAAGATTATATATATATACTCACTTTATCAATAAGCAAATAATTAAATACTTAGTTGCATATATTTATTAAAGATATCTAGTAGTTTTTACATATCCATAATTTTGCTATCCTTAAAGGAATTACGTAGTTTGACTTGCTCTTAAATGTAGTGCTCTAGAATATTTATATAGAGTAGTAAGAAACCAATATGTTTTTGTAATCTGAATGGCCGCCACAACATTATATATATGGCTGATGCATTAAACAAAACCCTAGCTTTTAACGAGCTACAATACAAATATAACTAATGCTACCAATTCTCATATCTTTAGATTAGATGTTTAAGAAATATAAACTAAGAAATATTTAATGGACCTAAATTTAATATCTCACTAACAGTAAAAGAACCATATTCCACAATCTTGCTTAAATTAACTATAGTACTATTAAATAGGGATAAATTTATGAAATGTTAAATATTTTGAAAACAAACAAAAACATATATAATAGAAGCCATGTGATAGAAAAGTTAGGTAATGAATATGGGGCTGATTTAATCTAGTTGTGAAACCCAGAGTGTCAACAATTACAATTGGATGAAAAAATATTTTGTCTAACATTATTCATAGAAGAAGCTGAAGATTACTTTTATTGATTAATATAAGTATGAATTATCAAATAAAGATGTGGAGTGTATTAGTAAAGAGCATTACTATGTTTTTCATGTAAAATGTTTAGACATTTTACTAATGTGTTAATTAAGTTTAGTAGACCTTTTGTTGTAAAAATGACTCAAATATAAAATTGTAAATTTCCATAAGGATTATATGATGTTATTTTATTTAATTATATTTTTAGAAATAAAAAAAATATAGATTTAAAGAGGAGGTGTGTAAAATTTAATTATAAAAAAGGAGTGGATTTTTTATTTGTGATTAAACTTGTCAACATCAGGCACAAGTGTTTGGTTGAGTGTGTTATTTAATTAGGGGTGAATAAATTTGGATTTGACGCATGTGTGACAATCTCTCTTTTCATTGACTTGAGGAGAATTTCTGGGATTTGAAAATTTGTGATGCGTTGGATTTCAACCATAAAAGAAGTAGGGCAGCTAGGGTTAGCTAGGTCTAGGATGATGAGCATGATTATGATGGTTATGACGATTAGGGCAAAAATATATATAAAGAATTTGACTTCATGCCAAAGTAGTGGCTAGGTCGTGTATGTGTCTCACCACCCAATAAATAAAAAAATAAAAAAATAAATAAAATAAATAAAATAAATAAAAAATTATTGATCCTTTGGTGGAGTGGGGTTGACATGGATCTTGACCCTCTTTCATGAAACATTCCTTCAAGTCATTATTTGGCCCCCACTCATCATCTCTCAACCTTCCTTAAAATCCTACAATATTTGAGGACTAACTTTGAAAGATGTTCCTTTGCTTTGTCCTCTTAGCTAATTCTCTTCTTCTTCTTTGCTTTTGTCTCCATGTGTTTGATGTTTATACAAGAATATCTTTTGCCAACTAATCCATGACCATCTTTAAAGCTCACCCGTGTATATTGCAACGTTTTTCTTAAACATGTACCACCACGTCACTATCTTCAATTAATTCTTCTTAACTTTATTTAATTAACACCTCTCTTACTTTATGTGAACATTTCAATCATTGCATTTTGACATCAAACCCTCTATTTTCTACTTCTTTTATATCTTCACATTTAAGTGCACACACACCCTACCACCCTTACATTTTAAACCATTTTGAGGGCAATTATACTTCAATAGAATTTACAGGTTTTTAGGCAGATTATTTAATTTATGGTTAAACTTCAATGTGGAAAAACTACTAGTTTTAGTTTCCACACTAAAGGAAAAATCATCTTTTCTTTCCTATGGTTAATACAAAGTGAAATGACAAACATCTAACTTTCTTATATTAATTAAATTACCATTTTTCATATCAGCTTTTTTTAATTATTTTTGTCAAAGGAAAAACATTTGATTTATGATTGTTAATATAGATTTATTAATTTATTTCGGTTAAAATATATTTTTAGTGTCTAAACTTTTTCATGAAATTAAAATTCTCTTTGATTAAAATTTGATACATTATTATATCTTCAAACTTAAAAAATAATAAATATAATCATTTTAAGTTAATTACATTAATTTTTTTAACATGTTAAACATATTTTCTAACTTATTTTTTGTGTTAAACGGTATAAATAATTAAAATGTTACTATAAGATGCATTTTACATTTCGAACAAATTTAACATAATTGAGTTAAGAAAACAATAATAAATTATAATTTAATGTCAAAATTCATATATCAAAATTATATTTAACCCGTTTTATTTCATATTTTTTGTTTATTGTTTTAAAATTGTGATAGTAAACCTCACCGTCCCTATTTTTTTTAAAACCTATTTCTTTTAAAGCCTAGTTCATAACAAGTCATTGTCAATTTAATATTAACGTGAAATTGAGTAATTAGGTTTTACGTATGAGTTCATAAATATAAGGAAACTGCCCTGTATATTTTTTATTTTCTTAATACATTGGAAAAGTAAACAGTTATAAATAAACATGTAATTGTTTCATGTGTATAACTGTTTTAATATGCCTTTTAGTTTGAAATATACGTGACAAAAAATAATTAATTAATTAAAAATGCCAAACAAACCAGAATCTAAAAAAAAGGATAATGGAAGACTTGAAATTAAAGAGGACGCGAGTAAGATGCTAAAAATAGAATTAATAAAAAAAAACTAAACGTAAATCTATCATAATTGAACTTTTTTCATGAACTTTTAGATCTCTTTTTTACCTTAACCGAATATTTTTAGATTTTGAACTCAAAATAAAAATAAAATCAAGATAGTTATATCTAAAATAATCTATAAATTTAATTATAATTGAAAAACATATATAAACATATTTCTTAATGTTTTCTTACAGTTTAATTATATTATACTTATAAGTAACAAATCTAATCACAATTTTCAATTATAAAACTGTATAATTTATTTATAAATACATAGAAAATACAATAATTATAAAAAAATAAAATTATATTTTTTTTACATTTTTTATTAAAAATATTTGATGATCCTTCGGTAGAAAACTACATATTAATTTTATGATAACAAGAACCATTAAAACCAATTGAAACTGTGAAATATTGATTTAATTTAATACAGTTTTAACATTAAACTAAAATCAAGCAAAACGAAATCACATAAATTATTAACTTTTTAATGAAAGTAAAGTAAATGACTTAAGGGTGTGATTAGCAATGAGATTAAGGCATAATCTGAATAGTTCCTAGCTACCATAGTGCAGAGCATGACCTCAGCTCTACGTACATCATTCGATGAAAAGAACAAAAAAGAAAAGAATATGGTTAGTTTGTTTATGAAAAATTGAATATTTTGAAGGAAGAAGAAATGAAAGGTGATGACTGTAGGGACCCTTCGTTTATAAGTCATGATGGAAATGTGTATGAAGATGATATGAAATGGACCTACTCATCATACTTTTTTCCTTTCTTCTAATTATTGCTACTTATATATATAAATTCATTTTTCTATATTATTGCTTTCATTCTTAAATCAATCTCAACAAACTTTTTTCAGCTCCCATGTCCTATTGCAATACAACTGTCAATTTATATATTATATAACTATATTCGAATCTTTTTTACTTTGCAATCACAAATTTTTAACTTTTTCAACCAATATATTTTAAAAGTGGAAAGTATTAATACCTTAAATCTTCATTGCCAAAAGAAATTAATATGTGAAATAATTAAATTAATAAAGAACCAGATGTTTAATTTAATTTTCCTTATGCTCATACATATATCGTGTATTTCATGCCGTGAAATATTTCTTGTACTGTTATGTTGTTTTACGTGTAAGTCATTTTATATATATATTAGCAGATGATAGAAGGAGAAGATGTCATGGCCCTCTAAATTTTTAAAATAACTTTAAATTACATGTTTGAAATATTTTAAATTATATACTGTATATTATGGGAATACTAGAATTAAATTGGGTATCTTTTTATTTCTTTTATATAACACACTATTTAATGTTAATAAATAATAAAACATAAAATTTAATATAATAAAAAACAAAAATAAAAAATATTAAGATATTTTTTATTTTCCTCTTCTTGTTTTGGAGTTTCTTACATATTGTATTTCTTTAGTTTATAAAAAAAGAGAGTTAAACACAAACTCGTTATTTTAGTTGTCATTCGTAATTCTCTTTCATTCATTAAGAATAAAAGATGATTCTTTTATCTAAATTGATGGTGAAATATTAATTAATAGTTAGTATTTTTCTTTTTATCTAACGAGCCTCTTGTATATTAATTACTTATGAATATAGAAGGAAAAATTATGTACTTCATATTTTTTCATATAATTGTGACTTGATTATTGTAAAATTTTCTTTTAGTAATTACCTCATGGTAAATTATTTTTTAGTCTTAAACTTTAAAAAAAATAAGTATGTTGATGAAGAATAAAAGAATATAAATTTATTTTTAAAAGTGATAAAAGTAAATTTATCCGAGAAAATGGAAACAAGACCAATTCAACTTTTTTACATATTCTAAAGAATGGTGATTCAATTATTCAATTAGAAAAATCCTTTCTTAAGGTTCCAAGAATTAAGTGGAGTTTGATATTAATACTTATCTAAAAAAATATCCTCAAATATGAAATATTCAATGAAAAAAGAAATGAAATTTTAGAAGAACTTATTTAAAATGGGTTTTCATATCAACTAAGCTTCAATCCAATTGATTTAAAATGTTTTTTTCTTGACTATCTTTGAAGATTTTATCAACTATACTTGAGAATTATGACAATCTTTAGCAAGAAAAGAAAAGTTAAAAACATTTTACTTTTTGATCATTTAGTTTATTTTATTTTAACCCTTTTGTTTTTACGGCTACAATAGAAATATCATTTTTTGCAAAGAAGAATATGAAAACAAAATCATGAAATCCATAATATGATTATTTACATTAAAAAATAAATTTTAATATGATTATTTACATTCAAAATTTTAATTATGATTCAATTATTAATAAATTCAAGAATTTGAAAGAATGAAAAATAGTCTTTTTAAGTTTGTGTGATTTAGTTTAGCTTACATTTATTTTAAATTATAAATTCGTTTTACCATATATATATATATATATATATATATAAATATAAATATATATATATATATATATATATATATATATATATATGAAAATTCAACTTTTGATGTATATATTTATTTTTCAGTTTTAACTTTTTAATAAGTAATTACTTTTTATAACTGACATAATCTTACCGATTTTATTGTTTTTTTAAAATTTAACTATTTTTTAATTTGGTAATTTTTAAAGATAACTAATTTTTAAAATTAAAATGACTATTTATGGTGAAAAAGTACTCACTAAAGTATATATAAATTATCTATAATAAATTTATAAAAGTTACTTATATTTATTTTTGTAATTGTAATTTGATTATTTTTTGTTATTATAAAAAAATATAAATATACATGTATAACATATATATTATCACTTAAATATATAAACAAGAGTATAAACGTCATATTTATAATTTAGTTTTATATTTTCTTTATAAGTAAAAAAGAATATGTATAAACGAAGACTTTGGGGTGTGAGAACATTGTTTGACTTACTTTGACCAAGTTGTGATGTTGTTTAATAGTGCATTCTTACTTCAAACCATTGCATTAAGCCCTCTCTATCATTTCATTAATCCCTTCTCCTATTCATTAACCATATTTATGTCATACAACTTGTTTTTTCTTCTCCATTTCTCACTGAAAAGCTCGGACCAGTATAGTATGGGTTTGCAATAGGCCTTTTTCGGCATCGCAAGTTGGGCCCGGCCTTTCATCATCAATCAATCATAAAAAAGGCCTCAAGATCACAATTTGGGCTGTTTTATCTACACCTCCAATCATTGCAGCACCCTATACTTTCTCCACCTCCCCACATTATTTTAAATATAATTATATCCTTAAGTTAAAAAGAATTTTATTTTTACTCTATTTTAAATAATTTGAAACCCTAATTTTACTTTTCCAGTACCCACCCACGGAACTCTCTTCCCCTTTCCCCATTTTCGTTTCACCTACCCAGCTCCCGCACTTCAATTCCTTTTTCTTCCCAGTTTTTTTTTTTGGTTTGAAAGCTTTCATTGTCGCTGTGGTGTGAAGGAGCGTCGCCGCCGTGGTGTGGAGGAACATCGAGGAGCGTCCAGAACATCAACCAGTGTGAGGAAGTATACATCAACGGAGGTGACATCCTTCAACGGATGTCCCCTAATAAAACAAACTCTAAAATAAAAAACGTAACCTTTAAACAGAGGTGACATCTTCAACGGATGTCAACATCCGTTTAAGGTAAAACGGATGTTGACATCCGTTGAAGGATGTTGACATCCGTTGAAGGATGTTGACATCCGTTGAAGGATGTCACCTCCGTTTACGTTTTTTATTTCAAGGTTTATTCGAATACGAGGAAGCACGACACGCACTGCACCACAAGAGCGACACTGCACCACGAGAGGGAGACTGCTTGATAATTCTTTTCACCACCACCAACCTTTGCAACTTGTAGTATCTCACAACGACGAAAGAAAGAGAGGAAGAAATATAATGTTAAAATGAAAGAAAAGTATTTTAGTCATGTACGAGACTAGAATAGGTTATTAGTGAAATAGGTTGTGAATCAGTAAAATTATAAAATAATAATCCTAAAAATAAAATATTACTGAGGGACAAAATAATAAAGGAGAGGTGGAGGGAGAAAGGTGCGGTGGTGGAGGGAGCAACACCCTCCCATAATATGCCCTTTTTTATTTTATCCACCTCCATAAAAATTCTTGGACAACCCATTTATTTGAGAACGGGCTGTCCCAATGTAATTTTTTATATCCACTCCAAAATGAATAGGAGATGCTCAAGAATATGGAATGAAAAACAGCCAAATACTACAGCTTTAAGTTATGGCTTTATAAATTTGCCTCATCACCCGAAAGAAGTAATCAAATTCAGTCACGTATTATATATATCCACAAATAAAAGAGTGATCAAATTATTTGAAAAAAATATTATTCTTACTGTATCGAATTCAGTGGTCTTAATTCCAGATTTTAATTATACAGATTGAGTTTCTGAAATATTATAAAATATATATGTATATTTCAGTCCTTTATATCTCAAAAATTGTACTAATTAGGTTTCTTCAATATTGCAATTGTTTAATTGTAGTAATTCAATTCTATAGACAAGACAGAAAAGAGAAAATTAAGAAACAACATAGATGAAAAAAAATTGAAGAAGTTTATGTTTATAAGTTTTGTTATCATAAAACAATTTCATAGGCTTTAATTTTCCGAAGTTGGATGCTAAATATAGTGTTTGAAGTATTCAATTTCGGTTATCTTGAGGCGAAAAAAAGTGAGGGTTGCTCCCTACACCATCTCACATTGTCTCTTGCACCACTACATTTTAAAAAAAATTTAAAAACTATTTTTTATATTTTAAAATATTTTACACTCATACTTCTTTTCTTCAATAGATATGTCATATTCGATGTGGCAACATTTGTTCAATTTTTTTTAATTTTTAATTTATAAATTTATTGTATTTTAAATTAATATATAAATATTATTTAATTTTTTTTAAATTTATTATTTAATTATATATAAATTAATTTTATTTTATATAATGAAATAATTATTATTAATTTAATTTATGTATTATTATTTAATTAATTATTTAAATATTATTTATATAATTAGTTAAACCGATGTGTCACATTGGTTAAGGATTTTTTAGTTTATTAATTTATTATATTTTAAATTAATATATAAATATTGTTTAAATTTTTTAAAATTTATTATATAATTATATATAAATTAATTTTATTTTATTCATGAAATAATTATTATTAATTTAATTTATGTATTATAATTTGATTAATTATTGTAATATTTTTTATATAATTAGTTAAAGGGATGTGTCACATTAAGGTTTTCTTTTCGTTTTTAATTTATTAATTTATTGTATTTTAAATTAATATATAAATATGATTTAAATTGTTTTAAAATTTATTACTAATTATATATAAATTAATTTTATTTTATTTAATAAAATATTTATTATTAATTTAATTTATGTATTATTATTTAATTATTTATTTAAATATTTTTTATTTAATTAGTTAAATGGATATGCCACATCCGCTAATGGATGTGGCCACATCCGTTAATGGATGTGGCCACATCCGTTGAGGTTTTTTTTAGTTTACAGAAATATTATATTTTAAATTAATTTATAAATTATTTAATCTTTTTTTTATAATATATTACGTAAATAAAAAATATTATTAAAATAAAATATAAAATAAAAACAATAAACTAAAACATAAAAAAAGGTTAAAATATGTAAGGGATATCAACATTCGTTCATGGATATCAACATTCGCTGAAGATGAAACGGATGTTGACATCCATTAAAGGTCAAATGGATCCGTTTCATTGAAAGGACAAATTAAGTATGGGGTGGTGCATGGAGCATTTGGTGGTCGTGGGAAACAACACTCGAAAAAAGTTCATATGTTACACTACCCACTCAGACATTTCTTTCTACACCTACTTTTTTTTTTCTGTACTCCTATAATAAAGTTAGTAGCAAACAACGATAGAAGACATCCCCACGCGAATGGAGTGAAGCTCACTGGAGTGGAGAAGGGATTGTAAAATTAGAGTTTTATGATTTTTAATAAATTTCTAATCCAAGGGTAAAACGGGATACAAAACAATTTGGGGTTGCAGAAACAAAGAAACATAGTGCAGAAAGTAGCAGCCCACACATTCTTAATCACTAAGCGGCTTCTAGGGAATTAAATCTTACTTTTATATATATATATATATATATATATATATATATATATATATATATATATATATATATATATATATATATATATATTTAGTTATTGATAAGTATGAGTTTGAATTTTACATTAAATAAAAATAAAAATGTTAAAACACAAAATTTTTAAACTTAAGGTATTAAATTGGAATTGATGATGTCAATCTTTACATAAATTTAACTTATATCTTCTTCTTCAATTTTTTGAACTTTGGATTATTTTGTGGCAAAAAGTCCATATAAGCGGATTATGTTTCTTCTGAAAAGTTAAATCTTAATGTTTTATATATATTTTGTTATTATAAATATGTATATGAATTTAAATTTTACATTGAAAAAAATAAAATAAAAAATTTTAAACACAAAATTTTTAAACTATGATTTGGATTTAATAATATCAATCTTTACATACATTTAACCTATATTTTTCGACCTATTTTTCAAATGAATATTCTTGAAAGACTCATCGTTAATGAATTAATGAATTTTATTAGCAATTATGTTAGACAACAGATCACTTATAATATTACAAAAATTATCATGTTAATCACCTGTTACACTTGGACAAAACATTAAACAAAAGGATGGTATTAGTGACTAAGGTACTCCATTGTTAATATAAAACAACTGCTAATGGATAAATCAATGCAAACAAAATCCTAGACCAGATATGTATTTAAAGGCACTGACCATTTTTTCTACATACTTTTTGAAAAAAATTAATAATAAGTGTTTCATATATTAAAATTAGTGTTTAAAAAAATTAAAAATATTAAGAACTTAAGAGTTTTTCAAATTAATTAACATATAAGTTAATTTTGACGTCATTTCAATCCTTTTCTACTTTCCAGTCTAATGAAAACTTATAGGGAAATTCGTCCACATAAATCTTAAATCATTTATAAATAAATTAGAGCCATGTAACAATAAAGTAAACTATGACAAAAAAAAAACAAACAAACCAACATAACAATATTAATATTAATTCTAATAGACGAGAAAATGAATGTTACATTAAGGGTGAAAGTAATTCTCGATATCATTCTTCTTAACTTCAATTTCTTTTAAATAGCTTTCAGTTTAATGAACTTTATAAGTTAAAGCTAATAGAATGTTCAAGTAGTAATATCATCTTGTTATCTTATCTTATTATAAATTTCTCATCCATAAAATAGGTCTTTAAAAGTTTTAATATAATAGATCTATGTACAAAAATTATATGAATAAATTTATCATTATCTAAACGAATGATTATTGTATTTAAGATATGATTTTATCTCATTCAAATAAGATACACTTTTTTTAGTTCATTGTTACTTATCAATTTTAAATAATATGATACAATCCTATTTAAAAAAGAGATTGATCGTTTCTTATTACTCTCATAACGTAAATAAAAAAAATCAGAAAAAAACGTGAACAAAAGATAGCAATGAAAACGTCACCATCTAGCATATTGATGATTCAATAAAGATTTACCACAAAGATTTTAATATTTGATAAGAACATGTATGGTAAGACAAGAACCAAGATAATGGTCTCTTTGATGTATTCAAATTCATATAATGATTGTCAAAAGTGTTTACATATATCTTTGGTGCAAGTATATATAGACCATAAGTGTTTAAACAACCTAAGAAACCCAAAAAAAAAGGCCCAAAGACACTAGGCTACACAAATAACTCTAAAATGCAGTCTATAGACATGAACGCTCATCCAACGACACCACTCAAAAACAAAACCATTGCCCAACGAACCAAGTCACTCAGCTAGCTTACATAAATAAAAGAAAAATTACAAACACCTTTTAATGCCAAATTATTTTTCAAGAGTGTTCAAATCCATGATCTTCATTTCCTTTGAGTTTCAAGCTTCATGGAGCATCATGAGCTTTAAGGATATTTGTTCTTCCAAGCTTTTGATGCTTGACCTTGTCATAGGTCGATTTAAGTGTAATAGCTCATCCTCGAGTTCTTCTTGTAATGTATCAAGAGAACGTGTCAACATTCCTTAAATTTCACAAAATTTTTCTAGCATTTCGCTTTGTTCTTTAGGTTCCAGGAAATGAATCAACCACAATAAAATATTTACCAGAAAATTAATAAAAAATAGTTAGTGAAAATTCATAAAATTTAAAATATTTATGTTAATATATATATATATATATATATATATATATATATATATATATATATATGTATACATATATAGTAATAAATTACGAAAAATATTAATCTTCTTAAATTATCTAACCAAGACAATTCAATATTCAATGCATGTAAATTATTAATAACTACTCATCTTCTATTATTTTAAATAAATATACATTTTTTTTTCAAAAAAATACTACGCAATACATAATTTTCGTATTGAATTCAAACGGGAAAATTAACCTTTACAATAACAATTTTAAACAAACTAAATTTAAGCAATTATAAAAGTAAATTAATTTCAAAGAATAGATAATTCAACGTATTATTTTAAAATAAAAAATAAATAATTCAACATGTTAATTGCACAAAAATTATATTATATAACATATTAAACAAAAATATTTTAAATGATAAAAACAAAAAATCATATAAAATCTTAAAGCAATAAGGCATAAGAGAGGAACCTTAGAGTGCTTTGAACGTAGGTAATGTGGAAAGGACTCACCACCACCCTTGGGGTGTGTACCAATGTGGAAGGGACTTACGCTTCGGAGAGAGATTTCTAGGAATCCAAGTGTGAGTCTAAGTCTCATATTAGGTAGAAATGAGAAAGTGGAGCACCATATAAGGGTGAATACCCATTAACCCATTGCCTTAATGTTTTGGGTTGAGAGTGATGTCAATCCCTTATGTGGTTGAGCTTATGTCTCATTGATGTTATATCTCCCTAGTGAACCTCTCTCTTGATAAACCTAACAGGTAACTATTGGCGTACTAATGGGAGGACTACAACGTAGGTAACTCGAACGATGTAGGTAACCTAGAATCTCGAAAATGCATCACTATGCCAATGACAAAGAGTGCAAAGCATCAGTGTGTCAATGACATCACTGTGTCCATGGGTTCTTAGAGTTATTGTGTCAATGGGTGTTTAGAGGCTAAAAAGGAAGAGAGAAGGAAGAAAAATGAGGGGAAAGAGAGAAGGGAACCTGAATGCAATAATTTATGGAGAAAAAATGATGACAATCTCCTAGCTAGGTTGGGCTCAAACTAGAAGGAAAGCCATGAAGGTGGTCATGGATGATAGTGTTTGTAGAACAATGATGGGGGAAGAGACTAAGTGTCTTAGTTTTGGGTGTTGTTATGGGTGATGGAGGAAGGTGATTAGAGGAGGTCACTTGGGTTGCTCTAGCCTAGGGTGACTTAATAAAAGTATAATGACACAAAATTAACAGCATAACAATACTTTAAATCAAAGGTGATTACAAGAAGGGAAGATACTTCTATTTATAGGCTAAGGGTGTCTCCTATTTTCTAAAAGCTAGACCTAAAAAACCTACCTTGGCTAACTTGGAGAGCAAGGAGAAAATCCTCTCCATTAGAAAAAGGACAAGTGACAAAAATCCTCTCTAATGAGAGGAGGACATGTGGCCACTACCTATGGAGAATCTTCTACATTCCTAAATGACATATGACCACTAACTAGGAGGAAAAACTCTCCAAAGGGGTGATGGCACATGCACTCCTCCTTGTCCACCAAGTTAGATGAAACTTTGGTCAACAAGGCCAAAATTCACGTCCTATTTTGGTCAACATTGGACATTGACCCTTTATTGACTTGAATGGTCAAAACTCTATTCTACTTAGCCCAAAATATAAGGGCCAAAATAAATAATACACTACTAGGCGCATAATACAAAGCCTAATTAAATCTTAGACTATTTGGCCTAAAATCTAATTTCTAAAATTATTCTTACTCTACTAGAAGCTTCATGATGACTCAAGATGGTCCAAGAGAGAAAGAGAGTCTTGGTCCATCTTTCACAGATGACTTCAACTCTTCTTGAATATGTTTGACCATGGGTAGAGGGTATGCCATAAAAAAGCATCTCTTTCGCGACGGAGGAAAAAAACAAGTTATGCAAGGCGAGATGTATAGAGACTTTTCGCAAACAAACAAAACATATATTAACTCTATTTAGGGGTATATACGTTCACTAAATGAACCATAGCTTATACTTAGACACCCAAAGTATAAGCTACGGTTTTATCTTAACTGTAGTCTATAAGTTGCCAATAATTTCAAAAATGTTACTTGTCTTTTATAAATTGTGTTTTTAATTGAGATATTTACACTAGTGAATGTCATTATCACATTAAATGAGTGGATAACTTCATTCTCAAATTTGACAATAGTTTCTTGGCTCAAGAATTCTAATTACATAAAAGTCAAATGTTGGTGAAGAACCCTGCACAAAAAAATTGATAATAAGAGTATTTGTTTAGATATAAGTCTAAGTATATTATATTGAGTAGAAATGAAAAACTCAATCAACATATAAAAGTAAAATTCATAAATTTATTCGCTTAAAATTTTGGATTGGAAGTGATATCGATATTTTACTAGTGTTGGATTTTCTTGGTAATTTCTTTTTTTAAAATCCATTATAATGATATTAAAATCGAAAAATATATTACACATTTGAACAAGATGATTAAGCTTTAGTCTAGGTGCGGTGTAGTTAGCTAGGTAGGTAGGCACAACTTCAAATTTGAGAATGCCACACATACTTGCTTCCCTTTCACAGTCAGTACAAGGCTTATCCTCCTCCAAACTTTGTGCACAGAGAAAATGAAAATTAGCTAATAGAATATCTTAGATAGTGCTGCAGCTAAAAAGGCACAACAGTTCTAATCAGTAACCAATGCCTACCATCATGGAAGAAAGTCCAAAGTGTTATGCCCTTTAAGAGGACTCAGTGGGGGCAAACTTACTTGTTTTTGGGTCATCCACTTCTTCCCATAAGGAGGATGGACAATGTGTAGAAGAGATACAACCCCCTTTACACGTTTCTTAGGGGTTCAACAATGAAGGAACAAGATATACACCATTCTTGTTCTTAGATACATTTGCTAATAATAGGACTAATTTCATTATCTTCAAAGTTTTCTACATAAACTCACTACCCCCAAATTTAAATACTGGTCAAATTTTAATTGGAGTCTATGTGTGACCACTGCTCATCACTGTCCAGACAAAAACAGCATATCTTCAAACATTATTGGTCTACATGTATCTTCAATTACAACAATTTAAATAAGAAAATAAGGTAATCTCTAATCCCATTTAAAGCCAGCAACACTCATATGCAGTCTACTGGATAGCCTAGAAACAATTTATTTTCAACTGTTTTATGAATGTGTTCCCCACCTTACATCCCTTTCTCTGTTATGCCAATATTTTTCTACTTGTGTCCTAATTCTTTACCCCAAAAGGCAAATGTAAAAGGCTGAAAGGGAATAAGGTACTCTGCGAGTGTGGAAGCATGCTGCTCTATGGCCATAATCATCATCCACAAGAGAAAGATTTTGGCTATTTCAGGTCAAGTAGCAGTTTCAAATTTCTAGGACCCACACACAAACCTATTGGGTGGAAATGTGGATGGAAAACTGTAATGAAATTTTACCAAATTCAGTTCTTCTCTAGTATTGCACATGAAGTTCACAGTTTGAATCACTTTCATTGGTGAGCCAAAAGCAACCATATAAGCATTATTTGTTTGCTACAGAAAAATATTTGTTGCTTTTGAATCTGATAATCACATATTCACTATAATAGTACTTTGTTAGTAAGCAACATTGTTTACTTTCTTTTGATCCATCTTGTCATGTATCTGCTTAATTTCAACTTTGGGATAAATGCTTATCTTTGCCTACATGCTAGACTGTAATCAAACTGTTTGTGCCTTGCTTTCCTAGTGTTCTCACTAGCCTCCAAACCCTTGCATGTAAAAGTAGTTGACAAACTCATTGCAAGGGTTTGCCTTGAAATTTGTTGCTTCAACTAAATTCCTAGTAATTCGTTTGGTTAGTGGTTTCTTTAGATTAGTACTCCAATGTGTCCTACAATTTAGTGAACTTTGATAAAACACCAATCATGACTTTCTTGTATGTTCCTTAGTCTAAACTTCCCTATATGAGAAGAATGCAATATAAGGCATACATTTAATGATTATTGACTAATCACTACCGGCATATTTCAATTTCATATTGTCATGGGGTGATATGATTCAAGATCAAACATTAATTATTACAGCATAAGCCATCTGTTAGCACAAATTTGCAGTGGTGATGATGGCTCAAAAGCTTGAAGGGTTTAACTCTGATTGATGCCTTTAGTTAAAACACCGAATTAATTATAGAAAGCTAAACAGTGCTACAAAATAAAGGTGATCAATTAGATCGTGTCTGATATCTTAGTATTTTTAGCTTTATTCAACTCTACATGTGTAGTGTTGTCACTCTTGATTTTAGAGAAATGATGATAGTACACTACTCTTCTTTTATTACAGGATTTCTTCTGCTTTGTTGACCTTTATCCAACGTTTTCTGCATAACACAACGTTGTCTGTTCTCTATAATGGTGGGTTTGGATTCTACTGTCCCGCTGTCTTTGTATTACTGTTATGTGTGCTCTTAGGTGTCTTCACTTTGCATTACAAATATTTTTCTTGATCCTTATGAAAATATTGGAAGATTGATGTAAAATACTCTTCCATTCATAGTGAGATTATGGAAGAGAGAAGGTATATATTTTTCATTATTATAGATTTATGATAGGTAAAAATATAAATTAAACTGAGGTCATATTTACATAATTTCTCAAATAAATTTTCTTTTATAAAAAAAACAAGATCATCAATAGAGGTTTAACTAAGAGATACAAAAAATATATATATTATAGCAAAAAGAACTTTAATGATAACTTTGTCTCCCACCAAAATCTAAAGATTGTAAAAGACCTCTCATTTAGGCATCTATTAACAAGTCAACTTATTTATTCATACTATAGGTATTAATGATTTAATTAAAACATCATCATATCTATTTTATGATAAATATAATTAAATAGTATAAATTGGCAGAAATAAATCCAACAACATTATGAGGAATGAAGTGGAAACAATAGTAGCTTAGAGAATGAAAAGGAAATGGAGACAAATGTGTTAGTAGACTTTTGAGATGATGATGATGGCCCCTTAAGGAAGGGCAACAAGGTGATGTGGATGTAACATAAGGAAGGGGTTCCCTTGTCTACTCAGACAATTTCTCTTTATATATTCAATAAAGGCCAATTAGGGAATGGGAATATACATAAAATATTTCTGCTGTAAATATAAACAGGACACTTTTGGTGTGTGATATATAATATTTTATAATATATTATTTATTTCTCTTTCTTTATAACTCCTAAAAAGAATGCCTTTAATATCGTTTTTTTTAATAATAACAATAACAATAATTATATGATAAATAATGAGTGATTTATCGTGTATTATTCCATTACAACAAAAAAGTATCAATAAGATTGTAAAAAAAAAAAAACTAACCGTTGTGAGTAATTATGAAAGTAAAATAGGTTATGAATTAAATTATTAAAGGAAAATAAGATAAACAAGTAGAAAGAAAAAAGTTTCGTTCTATATATAGTCATAGATTACATTTATTTTATATTTTCTTTTTTAATACAAAAAAAATGAAAAAATAGCTGGCAACTTTCTTCTGTAAATGATACGATGACACATAGATTAGGGACATCTCCAGGATATAAAATTGCCTCTTTTTACCATCAAACGGTGATGTGTGTTTGAGTTTGATTACTTCCATTGTAGGTTTTAATTTCTTTAATTGACTTAGAGAAAAAAAAAACTAACAGTTTCGCATACTACACTACATTTAGAAGTAACAGTAATGAAGAATCCATTTGCAACTATAGGGTTTCAGCTTTTTCTATAATATGATGTTTGTGAAATTTGGGCTATGGCTTCCCCTTGATTCCATAAAAAACAAAATAATCTTAATTGTAATAAATGTTGTTTATGCTCAGTTTCATTCCAACAGTTGAATGTGAACCTTTCATATTTTATGTATCCATTTCAAGATTAATATTTCATTTTTTTTTTCAAATATAAAATTTCTAAGAGAATCTCACTAGCTTTAGTGATGTCAATGAATAAAACATTTTAATTTTGTTTCAGTCTTCATATAAAACCCTAAAAAAAGTAAATTTCTGAGAATTTTAGCTCTTATCATTATTATTATCAGTATTCGTTCGCAAAGGATTCTCTTTTGTATTGGACTTAAAACCTCCATAAGAAGAGCTGTTGAAAAATTGGATTTAAGAGAAACTTTTTGCCTTAAGTTAGAGCAATTGAATACCTCTTTTGTAAATACAACTTAATAAACTGAGTTTTAGGCTGTACATTGAGTTAAAAGTATATATTGATATATATATATATATATATATATATATATATATATATATATATAGATTTTAATCTCTTTTTTTTGCATTACATGAAACCTAAATTATTCTATGTTATATGTGGAACACACAAAGGAGATGTCTTTGCAAAGAAAATGACTTAGAGTCGAGAAAGTTGACTTTAAAAGAAGCTCAATAAGTCGTGATGGGTATTGGTACTAATAATGTTCAAGTGCATATATATTCAGTTGGAAAACTACTATTGATTTTGAGGAAACTACTCTCAAGTTGATTCCATATAAAAAGTAATGAAACCAACAACCCCAAAGAGCCTATTTCCGGTTAAATTTTAAAAAAATTCAGTTCAGAACGTTACCAAAAAGTAGTCTCAAGTATAAAGAAGAATCTCCAGGGCAATGAGATTGATAAGTGTTAATGTTAAGTAAAAAAAAAAATTCACAACAAAACAAAATATATTAAATAGATAAGTAGGTTAATATACATAATTTACATATACGTAATATTGTTTTGTATTAAGTCATTTCTCATATTTAATCATATATATCATCTATCTTAGTTCATGCATATTTCAAACGAACATTTTCCAATATCATTACAAGATGACAAAGACAAACAACATGCATGCGAGTTGATGCTCCAAAACAATAATTTTTCCAATAAGTAGATTAGGTAGTTTGTTTATCTACAGATATTTGACACAATATACAAGGTTTTAAATTAGTTTGAGTTCAAATAAAATAGTCAAAATTGTGTAGATCAATTTAATTTAAGAAAAGAAAGTTATTTTTACAAAAGAACATGTCGCAAAAGAGTTTGAGATTAAAAAAGGTTGACTTCAGAATGATAAAGACATGTTAAACCTAGATTTTACCATTTTGTCTCTCTACTGTAAAGGTTCAGTTATAATATATAAAAATGCAATTAATAATCTTCTAGGATTTCTCCTTAAAGTAACTATAAGTTCATTCTTGAGACCTAGAGCCTAAAATCACTAGACTTCAGTATAATTCTTTAGTAATTGGTTGAATGGATCACCACTAGTGCAGAAAAGGCCTTTAACGTCACCTTTTATACGTCCGACCCTCGAATATCCAATGTAAAAAATGACTAGTGGCATTTTTTATAAATAAAACAACTATTTAAACATTGGCTATTGGGGGTCGACTTCTAAATACTCATATACGTCGGCTCCCCCGAATGGACGCCAAAACTAATAAAAAAAGTTAAAAAAAATTAATTTTTTATTCTATTTAAACGTCTGTTATGGGGGAAACTCACTTCTAAAGCCATTTAGACGTCTGTTGTGGGGGGAACCAACTTCTAAATACTCAGCCAAAAAATTTAAAAAGTCACTTTTTGACTCCATTTAGGCGTCTGATCCCGCCCTCCGACTTCTAAAGCCATTTAGACGCCTGTTGTGGGGGAAACCGATTTCTAAATACTCAGCCAAAAAATTTAAAGTCACTTTTTGGACTCCATTTAGACGTCTAATCCCGTCACTCCGACTTCTAAAGCCATTTAGAAGTTTGTTGTGGGGGGACCGACTTCTAAATACTCAGCCCAAAAATTTACAAAAGTCACCTTTTGACTCCATTTAGACGTCTGATCTCGCCACTCCGACTTCTAAAGCCATTTAGACGTTTGTTGTTGGGGGAACCGACTTCTAAATACTCAGCCCAAATATTTAAAAAGTGACCTTTTGACTCCATTTAGACGTTTGATCCTACCACTCCGACTTCTAAAGTCATTTAGGCGATGGATGCCCTTGTTGAGCTTAGTGTTCAGGTAGCATAGCTAAGCACCAAGGTTTCCATAGGTGTTGATAGAGTCGAGGTTAGGGAAGGAGTTGTCTAGTGCCCAACTCAACCTGGAACAAGTTTTAAAGGCGAAATATAAGTTGGATTCTAAGTTGAAGGTTATCCTTACAGTCATCATGGGATTAATAGACTATTCACTCGATCCCATAGTGAGTGTCAAAGTGTTTCAGGTGTATGGGGTCGAGTTTCTCTTCAACAGGTGGTCTTCAGTTGATCATCCTTAAGTCTTAGTCTTGTTTGTCAATACTAGTTGGAAGGTATCTATCAAAGATTCTTCAATGCTAAACATAGTTAGGTTTCGATTGTAAGGACAATAAAGCATAATTAATGTATAACTTACCTCGTTACCTCAAACTTCTACTTATAAACTTTGTGATGAATTTTTATTAGAATCGATCTAATTACGGTTTAAATATGACTAATTATGATTATTCATTTAACTAAGATGATTTTGAAATTAATCTCTCTTATCTTGAGTCTTTCGGTTTCTACGCGAAATTTGATTTTATATGACAAAGTGGGCAATAGTTAGCTTGACGAGTTATAGTATACAAGATGTATACAAACAGAGAATTAATCACAGTATTATTGTAGGAATTTCGTATGAATAATATTTTTGACTTTATATGAATATAAAGTTAGAAACCAACCCAATTTAAAAAAGCTAAACTGATTTGTCCGCGTTTTCGTGGTAAACCATATTATTTCACGTATACAATGTGCTTTAATGCAAAACAAACAAAAAGAAGAAGCTCCATGCTGTGCTTACACAAAAATAGATATCTACGAAGCATTGGAGTTTTATTCAATGATGCATCTAAAACAATTTTTGCCTTCACGTTAATCTTTCTTTAATTTCACTTTCCTACTCATCTTTCAGTTCTCCTTGAACAACAAAAAATAACCTTGTTCAGGATAACGACAAGGACCATGTAGTACCATCATATTGCATTCTTTGACTAATGCACATGCCAAAATTCCTCCTAAATATTCACAGCCAAAAAAAGAACCTACGTAATTTCACTTCTCTTTTTCTCTCAAGCATAAATATTTCATATTCATCAGCATTTAAAACTTGTAAAGAAATATTAAAATTATGTTAATTTATTTTTTAGCCATGTTTTTAGTGTTTTTGTTTTAAATTTTGATATATTTTGTTTTTTAAATTTTAAAAATAAATTAATGTAATTCTTTTAACCTAATTATATTAAATCTATTTGAAGTGTTAAATATGTTAAAATTACGTTTGAATTGTGTGCATCATTTTAATATTTTTCAACTTAAATGAGTCTAAAATATTATTTAACAAGTTTAAAAAAATTAATAATATTAAATTAAGATAATTATATTTGTTTAATTTTAAAACTTAAAAATCAAAATTTTAAAAATTAATTAATTTTAATTCTACATACAAGTTAAAGTAAAGTTAACCCTTTGTTTTGTTTAACAAATGTTTGTGCCATGGGAGACTAATCCAGTAATAACCATTTATATAAATGACAACTTTTATTTATATAAAGTGATACAATGTGCATTATCTTTTTCTAAAGAAAAGCTCAATACTTATTAATTATTTGCGTGTTAACTATAGTTTCGTGTCATTATTGAATATGTTATAATTCGAATTTCAATCCACACACAGAAACAGATAGAGAGAGATAGGAAGAGAATATCACTCATCCGATCATCTCAAGCTATATAGACACCCTAATTAGGTGAGGAAAATAGAGTAAAAAAAAGTATATAATATAATGTGATAAAGTTATTAGAAAGAAAACTAACAGAAAGAACAGTAGAAGAATATTATTTATCAAGCTTGCAAGAGACTCCAAAACAAAAAGCTTGCAAATGATGAACTCTGATTAGATCACGTGTTAACCTAATCTGTTTGACATCCAGCTGGCAGGTCCCATGTTGAAATTTCAACTCAAAGGTAACATTTTAATTTTATTTTGGGAGTCATTTTGTATCATTTGTAAGAAAATACATAACGAGAAATGATAATTAAAATAATATTATATTAAATAATGTAGTACGAATAGTTTTTTATGGAATACAAGTAAACTTTTCAAAAATATTGTTTAGAACCAAAATTATTATTTTCTTAAAAAACTATTAAGGGAACCCTAAACCCTCAACTTAGTTAACCAAGTTTTGAACCATTTGAAGAAATCTTAAAATATGATTGGCTAAATGTTTAATGAAAACAGTTTAATTAATATCAGAGGCCTGTGCTGGTTTTTAAGACAAACTTTATGATATTAATTATTAAAGCTAAAATATAATTCTAATCAGAAAATAGCAGTCGAAATATCAAATCAACAGCATCTAATTTTGTTGTTTGTTTTTAAATGGCAAGGAGTTTCCCTTTAATTGCAAGAAGGCATTTTATTTTGTTTTCTGCAGCACCTAAAAAGCTGGCACAATTAATCTAAAATTAGTTAAACGTAATTTCCATTTTTCATCTGAGTTTTCAGGATATTTTGTGGAATCAATGGTGTTTGTATTGACGAATCGATCGAGAAGGGAGACAAGGGTCTAGCCATATAAATTTGTCTTATTCCATTAATTGATACTATGGTCCCATAATGCATTCCCAGGTCACTGCAGCTGCTTCCCTTTTTGTTTTCATCTTAAACTCTCCATTCTACCTTTCTTTCAAAACCAGCAACCTCTCAATAACAATAAATAAATAATAATAATAATAATCTCAATATTATTTTATTAATACTATTCATATTCCTTCACACGTCATCATGCTACCTCATTTCAGAATTCTGCATATCTTCTCAACTCCAACTCCATAACATGACAATAAATGAAAGTTGTATTGTTTGTATGCTTCTGTTCTGTTATTCTTACGTCATAAAGAATCATCAGAAAATTATCACTTTTTTTCAAGTAAAAAAAGTGAAATATATATATATAGATAGATATTTAGAAAAAAAAGTATACAAATGGATATACATCCAATTTCACCCTCGGCTCTCGTGTGTATTGACTCCATAGTCCCTACCCCTGAATTCAACACAACCTGACATGTGCCTCTATATATATACCACTTTCTCATTCGTTCACCTCACTTCCAATAACAATCACCACCTTCTTCTTCTTCTTCTTCTTTGTAAACCATCTCATATTCTCATAACATACCTTTATCGTTCCTTCTTTGATCACCATGCCTGAGGCTCCCAGAGACTCCCACACACAGTATGACCTTGCAGAAAAGAACAGGGAGATTCTGAACTTCATAGAGGATGTCACTGCTAACGCAGATGAAGTTCAGAAGAGGGTTCTTTCTGAAATTCTGTCCCGCAATGCAAACGTTGAGTACCTGCGACGACACGGTTTTAATGGCCAAACCGACCGCGATACCTTCAAGAACCTTCTCCCTGTCATTACCTACGAGGATGTCCAACCCGACATTAACCGCATCGCCAATGGTGACACCTCTCCAATTCTCACCTCCAAACCCATCACGGAGTTTCTCACCAGGTGCCCATGATTTTCCACACCACAAACTCTTCTTCTTCGCTTTTCTTTCCATCGTCTCCCCTCGCATGGAAACATCATTTCGTTTAATTATAAATAAAAATCTGAACTTCCCATCACGGAAGTTGAAGCCAACTTCCAAGACTTTACTGAAATTCTTCCGTTAAACTTTGTTTAAAGATTTTAACTTTAACACAAAAAATACATTTTTTTGTACTTTCTTATTTTCTTCTCATTTATTAACCAAAAAGTTAACAATCAGTACTTGAGTTATGCAAGTGGACGAAATGTTGACATATATGAGTTGGTTTATCGAGCAGTGTAGATTGGTAATTTTATATGAGACAGTAATGTTCTTGGTGATATATGTTTGATTGAGTTGATTATCTGATTTGGTGATGATGCTAACAAAAGAAATGGGCATGTGTTGGGTTATGCAGCTCTGGGACATCAGGGGGTGAGAGAAAGTTGATGCCAACAATTGAGGAGGAGCTAGGGAGGAGGTGTATGTTGTACAGTCTGTTGATGCCAATAATGAGCCAGTTTGTTCCAGACCTAGAAAAAGGAAAAGGAATGTATCTGATGTTCATAAAATGTGAGTCCAAAACACCTGGAGGAATAGTGGCTCGTCCAGTTCTCACAAGCTACTACAAGAGCCCCTACTTTAGGGATAGACCCTACGACCCTTACACAAACTACACAAGCCCAAATGAGACCGTCCTCTGTCCTGATTCCTACCAAAGCATGTACTCCCAACTCCTTTGTGGCCTTTGCCAAAACAAAGAGGTTTTAAGAGTGGGGGCCATCTTTGCCTCTGGTTTCATTCGTGCCATTCGCTTCCTGGAGAAACACTGGACCCTCCTTTGCAATGATATCAGAACAGGAACTGTCAACCCTCTCATCACTGACACGTCAGTCAGAGAAGCTGTGATGAGGATCCTGCAGCCTGATCCCAAGCTTGCGGATATGATTCACAGGGAGTGTAGCAAGGGGTGTTGGCAGGGGATTATTACCAGGCTTTGGCCCAATACAAAGTATGTGGATGTTATTGTGACGGGGACTATGGCACAATACATTCCCACTTTGGATTACTACAGCAATGGCCTTCCACTTGTCTGCACCATGTACGCTTCTAGTGAGTGTTACTTTGGGGTTAACCTCAACCCTCTTTGCAAACCTAGCCAAGTCTCTTACACCCTCATCCCCACCATGTGTTACTACGAATTCCTACCCGTCAACCGAACCATTGACCTCACTCTACCTTCTTCTAGACCATCACCAACATCTCTCAATCACGCACAATTGCTCGAGCTTGCTGATGTCAAACTCGGTCAAGAATATGAGCTCGTTGTCACAACTCATGCTGGTAACTTAAATTCAACTTTTATTCTGTTCTTCATCTTACATATATAATGAAAAATCACATTTTATCATATGGTTTTGAATGAGTGTGAAAAATGTTTCAGGGCTTTATCGGTATAGAGTGGGAGATATACTAAGGGTGACAGGATTCAAGAACAAGGCCCCACAGTTTAGCTTTGTGTGCAGAAAGAACGTTGCCCTGAGCATAGATTCTGACAAGACTGATGAGGTTGAGCTGCAAAACGCAATGAAGAATGCAGTGACACACCTGGTTCCATTTGATGCACACGTGAGTGAGTACACCAGCTACGCAGACACCAGCACAATCCCGGGACACTATGTGTTGTATTGGGAGCTAAGCCTGAACGGGTCAACCCCTATTCCACCCTGCGTCTATGAAGATTGTTGCCTAACAATTGAGGAGTCACTGAACAGCGTGTATCGCCAGGGTCGTGTCTCGGACAAATCAATAGGACCCCTTGAGATCAAGATTGTGGAACAGGGCACCTTTGACAAACTGATGGACTATGCCATTAGCTTAGGTGCGTCAATTAACCAGTACAAGGCACCAAGGTGTGTCAAGTTTGCTCCTATGGTGGAACTGTTGAACTCAAGGGTAACATCCAACTACTTTAGTCCCAAGTGTCCTAAGTGGGTTCCGGGACACAAACAGTGGATTCATTGTAATTGAAGAATCTAAACGTGCACATTGTATATGTGTTGTTGTTGGTAGCTTTCATGCCACTTTGCATGCAATGTTTCTGTAGGAGGATTAATAATTCTATGTTGGATTTTTACTTTATCATGTTATGAAACAAACATTTTGTATTTATCTCTCTTTTTACACAAATTTTTAATATTCTCGGATGATCAATTTTTATGAAAAGAGAGCTAGACACAAAACTTCATGTGACATAATAAAAAAAATCTGACATGAGAAAGTTAACTAGTTCTCTATCTAGAGACATATTATTAGGTCAAATCTATGTTTTAACTTGCACAATGTACAGTGATAATCTGGTCTGAGCCACTGTAAAATTTTATCCAATTGAATAGTGTTTTTAACCTTTTTTTTTTCTGATTTACCTTTTTCTGTCTTATTACCTTTCTGGCAATGTTTATCATGATAACAACGTTGGGTTGGAAGTGGCTTTTACAATTTTAGACAGCAATCATGGATGCCCAGTTGCCCCACTGAATGGCATGAGGCTTATTTCCCGTAAACAGAAACGAGAAAGGCCTCACTTGTGAACTTTCTTTTTCTATAGTTTTCAGAAAAAGCATGCCAACTTTATACCACTATCAAGACCAACTAACCTATCAATGACTCTGAAATAATAAATCGTTGAAAATAATATGCAGAATTAACCTCTTTCACTTGGTTTGCTGGATCATAAGGATAAAGCCTGTTTCTTTTTTACTTGGGAATCAATTTGGATTTTAAAAATATGTAAAAGCCATTGTTTTTTTAATGGAGGATAACTTGAATGTATAAAAGAGAGAAAGGATAAGGTGGTGTAATTTTTGGGAGAGAGAGAAAAAGAAAATGGGAAAAATGTATGTGACGTTGAGAATGTTGATAAGCTTGGAGGGAATAGTGAAAGTTTGGAATGAGTCCAATGTCTTTATAAGAAATAGTTGTTGTGTCAGATTCTGTCACTGAATCAAGGAACTAAAACCATGTGTGGGTATTAAATGAACAGGGGGGACTTCTGTTCAAGGTTCAACCACCTTTTCCCTAGTAACGTCAAAACCAAACCACACGAATTGTGTCATTGTTACGATTTTCTTTTTGTCTCCACCTTGCTACAAATTTTTAAGTTGCCAACTATTAGCAGATTAATCTATTTCTCATCTTTTATTTTATCCAGGGAAAACATCTTTTGTACCGTCCTTCTACTTATTTTGTATTATACTCATCTGAGTCGTGAGCAGACGAATCTAATATCATTGTAAATTTTGTTCCAGAAAACGTCACAAAATTTAATACCAATGAATTGTGAACTTAGTATATATAAAGACTGATTTAACTTTAGGTTAAGATTTTACCATATTAACATAGTTAATTACATGTTGCGGAAAGAAAGAAAAAATAAATAAGAGTCTATTTGTAGAGACGTATTTCTGTGTTTCTACAAATATATGAGTTTTTTTTTTTTTACAAAAATAAGTAAATTTACCTTTTATATTGTAATAATAGATAAATTTTTTAAAAACTATAAAAATAGGTAATTAGTGTAAGTTTCACACAACAACAAGTCATGTATTTTTTAGAATACTTTAGTTTTATCATATTTAAAAAGTTGAAGTTATACATTCTCTAAACGACTTTAATGAATTGTAACTGTAATTAATTACGTTGAAAACTTTAAGAGTGAAATTTTTTGTTTCCCAACTTCATTCTTGAAATTGTTTATTCCTCATAAGACTTCACCTTAAAATCATTTATCCCCACACAACTTTATTTTTCAAGTTATCTATCTCTAAACAATTTATTGAAGTTGTTACAATTTCAACTTTTCAAACACAGCAGAATTCAAATTGTCTAAGATAGACACGATTTCTTTGTATATACAAAATCGTATAAGACTTACACAATTTACCTATTTTAATAATTTTTTTAAATATGTCTATTTTAATAATATAAGAAATAGATTTGTCTATATTTTTCTTAAAAAAAACAATATATATGCATAAACAGTTTAATATTTAGGTCAAATTATAAATTTTTTTTAAAAGTTAAAAGGTGAATAAAATATTAGAAACAAAATTGAGGCTAAATTACTTTAAGAATTATATAAAATTTCGTTAAGAAAGTTTGAAAGAGAAACAGAGTAAGATTTTTTTCTGTGATGATAATGTCTTGTGCCGTATACGATGGGAATGTCCCACTCTGTACCCGACAAGGACGAACACCATCTCTGATCTGGCCATAAACTAGCCTGAAAATCGCAGTTATAGTAAGCAGAGGAAGAAGAGCTCATGGATGGTGCTGAATAACACTCAGTTGTGTTTCTTTTCTGTTTCCTGCATCTTGTGAAAACTAAACGAGAGCAGCTTATGTTTCTCCATGATCTCTCGGACATAATCATGTACTTTTCCAGACAACTTATGAAGAAATAGACAATAGTTTTATTTTTAATAACTGTTACTATTTTATTGATACATATATTTAAAATAGACTAATTATAAATTACTTCATAAATTATTATTATTGTAAAAAAATTTGTTAAAAAGATATTTTTCTATTCTAATTTCTATCCGAATACGTGATAAATAGTATTATTACTCTAGAAATCGAGGGATTAATTTTATTAAAATATGACTTTAAATTTAATTTATTATCAAATAATTGGTTTCGTAAGTTAAATTCATCTTATTTATATATATTATAAATTAATTTAATATTTAACTGGTATGATTTTCTCATGATAAGGATATTAAATATAAAAATCGAAAGGATTTAATAGTGGATAACCCGGATTTAACAGTAAGTAATCCGATATATCTAAAACTCAAATATTATAAATTATTAATGTTTTTGATATCATGTATAATGAAATTTAAATTAATATCATTAAACCGGCTTCCTAAAGAGGAGATTTATTAATATTTATATGTTATAATTTATTTTTGTCTTTAATCTATTAGAATATTGAACACATTCACTCATATCAATAATCAATAATATCATACATTCACATAGATAACATCAAATATAAAAAAGCAAGACCATAAGTCCAAAATCTTAATTATGATGCCATGATTTTCAATTATATCGCCATATATGTAGTATCTACTTTATATGCTGATTTTGTTATTGTCTTTATCTAACTGCAGTCACGCTGATGTATTTTATCAATATAAAATCATGAATAGAATAAATTGCGCAATTAAAATAGTATGAAAAATAGTTGATAATTAAAACTGCAATTAAATCTATATTTAATAAGCACTTAGCATAAAAATATTTTCAACCACTTTGTATAAATACAAATCCAAGTTGTATTTTCTGATGTCATAGTAAATATCTATTGAAGAAATTTCAAATTAATTATATATTTAAGGAAACTCATATTAAAATTTTATAAGTGTAACGTCAATTTCATACGAAATGTGTGAGCCTTGGTCAGATTATGGGAAGTGGCAAAGAAGATAAGGTTCGTAGCCATACACATTCATGTTTTGTCCTCCTCATGTCGTTTTCGATTTCCCCACTGCTATGCATGTTCATTCTAATTTCTAAGACAATTCAAAAGGGTAAAACATCCTCATAAATGTCGTTTGATGTATCCTGAATCTTTCTATAAAACAAAAAACACAAATTATATATTTTTTGAGAAAGCTTTTATTATTATTTTATATATAATTTTGATAATAGGATTTAAATCTTAAATTATATACATAGAAGTCTTACTGTTACAAAAGAGATTTTATGATTGATATATTTGTATTTTTTATATATGTCAATAATTTGACATTTCTAATGACATAAATTTACATTATCGTATAAAATTTTTAATGTTTTCTGTTAGATTTTATAATACCTGATATAAATTTTTCAAATATTATAATTTTTTTAAGTTAATTTTGGCTTAAAAGCATGACTTAAAAATATATAAAAATCTTAATTACAATTATTTTATTTTGCATACATGAAACGTAAATAACAATATATAAAAGAATTCCAATAAGATATTCATATATTTTTATGAATAAGATTCAAAAACAATAAAGAGGTATACATTACGTACTTGATCCACAAAAACTCTAATATATAATTGAAACAACTATTGAGAAACATCCATAAAAAAAATCCAACCACAACAAAATGTGACATTATTGAGTTTCTCAAAATCAATCATAATTTCAATGTATATAAAGTAGATGTTTATACAATTAATTTTAATGCAGCACATAAATGTAATTGGAAAAAACAACTTTTTATGAGAAATCACCCGTAAAAGATGAAAAAAAAAGACTTGATTTGGTCATTATAAAGCTTCATCACACCTATAATAGTCATTAAATAAGAGAGAAATCATGCTCATAGATTTTCGATGAAGAAATGAAAAAAATAAAATAATTGCACACGATATTTTTGAAACTCGTTTATGTTAGATTATTGTGATCAAACATAAAAAAGTTTATTTACGACCGACTCCTATAGTTTCTTATATAAACTATATATTTTAGATTTAACAAAAAGAATTATATATAAAAAAGTTTCTTTTAGAGTTACTTTCAAATTATTTGTAGGCAAAATATAAATTATGTGACATAATTGACTTATTTTCTATAACTGTCTTAGCATTTAAGTTTAGTTTTTAGTTTATGTATTTATAATATAAAAAAGAAATTCTAGAAAAAGAAAAAGCTTAAACATTAGTTACAAATGCGAGATGCTGGAATGATGGTTTGTCAACATTTAAAATTTGTGTTTGTTTGACTAATAACACAAGGATAGTGATTAGCATAGTTGTATATATAGAAGAATAAATAGTAAGAAACCTTAAATGTGAAAAGAAAAGTTTCTAGGCCTTAATTATAGTAAAGGGAAAGTTATGATGGATTTTCTCAATTTAATGATGAGAATGCATGCATTGGGTACCAAATAAGGTTTTTCGATTTGATGCTTGGAAAATTTGGTACTCATTGCACTCAGCAAGCAGATGGCATGTCTCCCAAGTGATTACCAAGCACCAGCTTTTAATATCCAAGCAATGCCAAAATTTCCATTCTTTTTTTATTTCAATATCTTCATTTTCTTTAATCAAAAATATTTTTTTATACACCTTATAAATTTATATGTTTTAATTAAAATATCTATTTAATAAATATTTAAAATATTCTTTATTTTTGTGTAAGTAATATGTAGTTAAATCTTCCTTTTGTCTCACTTCGTGTTTTTATTCTAATTTTTCCCAACTCAACTATTAGAAAAGATTAAAAAGAAAAACAAATTAATTAATAGGCTAAGAATAGTAAAACAATAACACTAACACTCGTTCTATTAATAATAAAAATCAAACTACGTGTTACTAAAACAAGAATAACAAAAGTTCTTTCAACACTTAAATAAAACAAAAATTTTATTAAAAATTTAATTAAAAATGTTTAAATTTATGATGTACTTAAAACTTAATTAAATTAAAAAATAATATTCATTTTAGAATTATTTAGAGTTAGTTTAATCCCCGTATTCTTTATTATGTTTTTCTTTTAATAATATTTTTTAAGCCATTAATAAAGATCGTTTAGTTATGAGATGTGTACGTAAGTTTTAAAAAATTAAATTAAAAAATAGTAAATCACAGTTATACTATAAATTATCAACTCCATTTTCTTCAAAGTCAAATTTACTTTCATACTCAGAATATCTATGATGCAGCACTTAAATTGAAATTAAAAGAATATTTATAGTTATTTATTTTTGTATAATATCAGAATATTAAATTTTAGAAAATTGTATTTCATTGGGTATATGACTTTATGTGTCCATCCAATAGTGGTAGTTCCGATTTCCTGTTTTTGTTGAGCTGACTAATTTGTTCTTCATTCCACACACTTCAAGGCCACTAAAAAGTTCCCTTATGAGTAAATTAATTGTGACAGTTGACTCCTACCACTACAAAAATACATATATTATTATCTACTAACGGAATAGAAATAAAATTTCAGTGACATATACTCATAATTTTAAATTATTAAAACTAAATATTACTTCAGAATTCAGAGTGATTCACCTTCATCCATACATTTGTAAACTACAAATACTTTTATCCAAAATAAAGGTATTATGCCACTATACTATAATACAATATTATTATCTTTTATGTTTTGAAATGAGGCAAGTCTCATACATTGCAAATTTTCGTAATGAGTATTAAATTCTATATTATTATTATAGTGAATTCTTTACCAAAAGTGTAAAATTAGTTTAAAGTTTAACATTCATGTCAGACTAATTATATATATATATATATATATATATATATATATATATATATATATATATATATAAAAGTTAATTTTATAAAATTGAATTAAGTTTAAAATTCATTTTTTAATAAAATTTTCTTTTATAAATATTTATTATAAGATTGTGCGAGATCGGAATACTAGTGCAAAAATAGCATATAACGTTACGCGTTCAACGTCTAACCACTGAATAACACGTCAAACGAATATAAAACGTAAAATGCCCCAACGTTAGACGTTAAAAGGTTAGTGAATTTAATAAAAAAAATTGAGCAGAAGATTGAAAACTCATTCACTTTATATTAGGGCGCGATACCCTCTTCTCTGCTCAAATTTTTCTGTAACGAAGTTTGACGACCATCCCATATAATATTTCTTTCATTTGTTACAAATGCATGTTAATCAACTACTTTAGGTATGATTTTTGTTTGTTTTGACTAATTATTTTCGTGTTCTTATCCTTTATAGGCGCATTTTGGTTTCTCTCTCACTTATTTCGACAAACTCACTTTTGAAGGTAGTTTTCGTTTTGAAAAACTTATTTGTTGAACTTCTTTGTTTTTCTTTTTTGAACTTGTTTGTTGTTTTTGTTTGGTTAAACCTAGTTGTTGTTTGTTATTATTGTTTGTTGTTGATACTACACTACATGTTCATAGTTCATGCTTTATAAAATATCAAAAACTGAAATTTTTTGTTTTCTTGTTTTTCATAGAGTTGTAAAAAGTGATCACAATTAATTAAAAAAAAACAAAAAAAATTGATTAATGTCGAATGTTGACAAAATTCGACGTTAATTTGATTAACGTCGAATTGTTCTGTGTTCGATATCAATCCAACGTCTCCCAATATGACGTTAATCTCAAATTCGACATAAAAGACCGAAAAACAACAACGTTATACGGTGTTTTTGTACTAGTGGATTTCTTCTAATAAGGAATTATTTTTTATATTCAACAATTTTATATTATTATAAAATTAATATTAAGAATAATTTACATTTTTTATTATTTTCTGAAACATTATTTAAAAAAAATATGATAAAATTTCAGGTTTCAAGGTAAACAATATTTCAAATGTACTAATTGATTTAATGATATTAATAAATTAGATTTTGTGAATTATGTTTATGAGTATATTTTACTTTTGCTGAAAAAGAAAACATTAAAATTAATAATTGTTTTTAAAATATTGCTTAAATAATAAAATTAAAATTATTTTGTAAAAGAAATATAATATATGCATCATTATCATGTTTCTTTTTGTTGCATTTTTAGTATATATTTTCTTTGTACATTAATCTTTTTCTAATAAGTCAAACGTATACACTTAAAATACTTGTTAGAAGCACGGAAAATATTTCAAAATCGCTTTCAGTAGAAGAACAGTTTCACTATTTCAGTTTCTCAAGTTTCACAATGAAAGCCAAAAAGGAAAACTTTCTATATACTTTTTTTCTTTTCTTCAAGAAAGATATTTTCTTCATAAAGAGCTGTTTTATATGATAGAATAAGAGTATGAAGTAGATTTAAAAAGATATTAAAAAATATAATATGGTTAAATTTTAATTAATTAGTCATGTATACTATGTGAAATATCTTAGTTTTATATTCAGAGTAGTATGATAGGTTTGAGGAGTGGGTTGCAATTTTGAGTGCAAGTTATAATATACGAGGGGTGAAAATAGAAATTTTGTGTTCAAGTAATAATATAGGTTGGAGAAGCGGGGGTGTGAGTTTAGCAAACAAGAGGTCCAATGATCTTCTCCTTTGAATCATTAGAAGCTGAAACTTCTCCCTATCTTGAATTATGACATCACGTACTCAATTTCTATCTTTTTCTTCTCTTAAAAAAACTAACCACCCTACTCTCTTCGTCTCCACACTATTTTTATTTTCAATTCACAAGATAGTTAAAAAAATAGGAACTCATGCATATTAGGGTTGTTGGAGAAAAAACGTTTTAATGAAATTGAGTTTATCTTTTGGAATGTTTCTTGATTCATGTTAGAACCTTATTTGTGGTGTTATATGTGTTCCATATAATCTTTTCAAATATATAGTTTTCTTAAAAAAAAGTAATTTGGTTTTAGATTTTATTTGTTTTCAAACAGATTAATTAAAGGTAAATACATTTTTATTTTTTAAACTTAGACGTAAAATTGAAATTTATCTTTATTTCAAACTTTAATATAATTTGATTTTCAAATTTAAAGAAAATAGATATAATCTTTTTAATTTAACAATTTAAAACTTTTATTGTGGATTAAACTGCATTTCAGTTTACAAATTTCAATTTTTTATCCAAGTTTAAAAATTAAAAATATATTTAACTTATTATTTAAGTATGATTTTATGTTTTAATAATTTGCATCTTTTTTTAATCTCTGAATGCAATTAGTAAATTATAGTGATATTTTATTTTTAGAAATGATAGAGTGATGCATTATCTTTGGGAAAAAAAGTGCTAAAAAGTTTGATGTGATCATATTATGTGTAGAATTTTGTGAATGACGAAATAATTGCACAAATTTTACCTCATAATAGGTAATTGCATACTTGTATATATGAAATTTTGAACATTTTAAACCTTTTTTGGTTTTGGATTTATTAATATTTCATTATAGTTGACTTTAGAGATTTGGAGTAATGATGGTTACATTGATGTGTGCTTACAATTAAGATAATTAAAGAAAAATTGTACTATTAAGTTCAAAATTTTGACATGATGCACAATGAAATCTACATATATTATTTAAATGAGTGTGTCATCAAATATTTCAACTCATATATGGTTAAAAGAAGTGTGTCATCAAATATTTCAAGTCTCTCACCATAATTTCATTCTACATTAAATAATAATTTTAGGCCACTTAATAAGAATTTGGTCTGAGATTATACGTATACACAATGCGTGGAGTTATGCGCCCAAAGCATAAACACCAAATGTTCCTTGCCAACCTCTATAAGCGACATGGCTATGGTTGTGGTTCATGTGCCTAATGCATTGTCGACCCAAAGTTCCGATTTTACCCACCAACAAACCTATATAAATTCAAAATCCCAACATGTTTAAGGCTGTTTCTTACTCTTGGTTGGTTGATGTACAAGATATAATTAAAATAAAGTTCGGAAGTGAAGTATGCCTCTTATTTTATAACAAATTGTATAAAATTAAATTAGACCTTAATATAAATTTAAGGGAATATTGGAGTTTATTCTCTATATATATTAGTCACCATATTATCTGTGCACCAATTCAACGGTGTAGGTTGGAAAACAATTCTTATGTCGATTTTATGGAATATAGTTAGGTAAAAAATCAACCTTTGAATAGTTAAATGATGTCTCAATATCAAATATTAGGAAAAATTAAGACTTAATAATCTCCTATATACGTTATCCTTTTGTTTGTATTTCCCTTCTATCGAGTTTCTAACGTTATATAGGTTATGATGATTTTGTAAATTATTGTTTAAATTCCATATATTTTCTTTATATTATAATGTTTAAGTGTAACACACGTTGGGAAAGGAATAACGATGGTAAACACGTGGCAAGGCACCAAATAACCTTCGTAAAAATACACGTATGAAGAGAGAGCATAAAGTTGAAGGAATTCATTCGGTGAAAGCATGTGCGGAATAAATCTTTCCCATGTGATGCTCACATATTTTAAAGACCACTGTAGCCACCATTACCGTGCTCTGTTTTCACAAATTTCAATTTCTTTTGTTGCTATTACAATATACTGATTGTCAATACAGACTTGATTCTTTTATTCATAAAATAGTATTCTATAATTCGTTATTACCATTCTTTATTCTCTAGCACTATTACATTGGTGCTTTCATTGACTCCATGGTTGAGAATACCCGTTTGAAGGACTTACAAAACGAAGCCAAAAACAATGTGCAGGATAAGAAGTAGCTCTTGCAGTTCAATCCAAGTTGCAGAACAAGAAGATGAACCAAATTCAAATAGTATTGCAACAATTGTTAGAAAATGTGTTTTAATATATGGGGAGTTCATCGAACTCAGGTTCCGTAGCAAGGGTTACTCCGATCATAGTGGCTCCCATGACACATGACATTTCTCTAGGTTTTCCTCACTTTGATGGTTCTTCACCGATGCTAGAGTGGATATTTAAAGCCGACAAGTTCTTTAACTATCATAACACCCCAGATGCAGATCGTGTAGAAATTGCTTCAATGAATTTTGAGAAGGAGGTGGTACCATGGTTTCAGATGTTACAGAAGATGGAGGCAGTCTCCACTTGGACAACTTTAAGCTGCGCTTTATGGAGTCTCAATTTGGACCTTCACCATTTGATTATCCCATGACAGATCTTTTCAAGTTGCAGCAACATGGCTCTGTCTTAGATTACTACTTAAAATTCATGGTGTTGGCGAATAGATCAGAAGGGTTGACGAAAGAAGTTGTTCTCAATTGTTTTATTAGTAGCTTGAAGGTTGACATTAAACGGGATTTAGTAGCCATGACCCCAGCAACTTTGTTGAGAGTCGTAGCTTTGGCCAAATTATATGAAGATATATATACCAATAAAACCAAGTTATCACCCGATACTCCACAAGATTTCCAACATCATCAGTCTCTCCACTCCTTACAACTCATCATCCAGAAACGTAATCAAACAACCTTTCTCTGAGGCCAAATCAATTACACCACCCTTATTACCCACACCACCAGGGCCTCAACAAAAAAACTCCAATGTTAAAAGGATAAGCCCTGCCAAAATGCAATTGAGGCGTGAAAAAGGTCTATGCTATTTCTGTGATGAAAAATTTTCCTTCAACCATAAGTGTCCTAATAGACAATGTTTTGTGTTGCAACTTGGTGAAAAAGATCAGGAAGCAGAGAAAGAACCCCTAGATGATATAGCAAAACAAGATACATCAACCATGGACGTCCATCACCTATCCTTGAATGCTTTAAAAGGAGGCTTGGGAGTCGGGACAATCAAATGCAAGGCTTCTATAGGCACGTTGTCAGTCATAGTGTTGATTGATGGAGGAAGCTCAGATAATTTTCTCTAGCCACGGGTGGTAAAGTTCTTGAAACTCCCAATTGTTCAAGCTCTAAAGTTTCGCGTCATGGTTGGTAATGGCAATTATATGGAGTCAGAGGGATTGATTCAAGACTTAAAATTACAAGCTCACGACAATGTTTTTCTATTATCCGCGTTTTTGTTACCAATTTCTGGTGCAGACCTCATATTGGGCGCTAGTTGGCTCAAAACTATTGGGTCTCACTTGGCAGATTATGAGACACTTCAAATCAAGATTTTACAAGGTGGAAAATTCAATACATTACAAGGTGACAATGATCATCTTCTTAATACTGCCCAATTACATCACATAAGAAGAATGGTCAATACAAATGCTATAGCGGAAGTGTACAACATGCAAATGGTTCAAGAGGATGTTATTCCTTCTCCTTTACTTGAACTTTTCCTATTGAAATGGAACCAGATTTGACTCTTTTACTGCATACATACAGTTCAGTGTTTAGAAATCCTTTTGGAGTACCCCCACCTAGGTCTCATGTTCATCCAATATCACTATTAGAAGGCTCCAACCCTGTTAAAGTCAAACCTTATAGGTATCCTCATAGTTAGAAAGAAGAAATTGAACAGTTGGTGTCAAACATGTTGTAAGAAGGCATCATTCAACCAATTAGTAGTCCTTTCTCTTCTCCAATCATCTTGGTCAAGAAGAAAGATGGTTCTTGGAGGGTATGTACTGACTACAAGGCTTTAAATGCTATACTATTAATGATAGTTTTCCAATCCCAACAGTAGATGAGTTAATTGACGAACTTTATGGAGCTTGCTATTTTTCTAAGTTGAATTTAAGATTGGGCTACCATCAAATTATGTTGAAACCGAAGGATAGACACAAGACTGCATTCAGAACACATTAGGGTTTATACGAGTGGTTGATCATGCCTTTTGGGCTATCCAATGCACCGACCACATTCCAAAGTCTCATGAATCAGATATTTACAGGCTTGTTGAGACACTTTATACTAGTATTCTTTGATGACATACTAGTGTATAGTGTAACCTGGCAGGATCATTTGCACCACCTTGAAAGAGTGCTCACCATTCTCAAGAATAATCATCTCTTTGCAAAATTTTCTAAATGCACTTTTGGAGTCCAGCAGATAAACTACTTAGCTCACACATTATCTGGTGATGGTGTGACTATGGATGATGACAAGTTAAAAGCTGTCAGGAACTAGCATATACCTTCAAATTTGAAACAATTAAGAGGATTTTTGGGATTGACGGGTTATTACAGGCGCTTTGTAAAAGGTTATGCCAATATTACTGCTCCCTTAACAGATTTATTGAAGAAAAAGGCTTTTAAATGGACTGATACCATTAAGCAAGCGTTTACAGCTTTGAAGACAGCTTTAGCTATTGCACCTGTGCTAATAATTCCTAATTTTGCTGAACCATTTGTTTTGGAAACTGATGCATCAAGATCCGGAATAGGAGTTGTTTTAAGTCAACACAAACATCCAATAGCATATTTCTCTAAGAAATTGTCACCTAGAATGCAAAAACAGTCGGCCTACACAAGAGAGTTTTATGCCATTACTGAGTCATTGGCCAAATTCAGATATTATCTTCTAGGCCACAAGTTCATCATTAAAACAAATCAGAAGAGTTTGAAAGAGCTGCTAAATCAGACATTACATACTCCTGAACAACAACAATTGCTGCCTAAATTCCTTGGATATGATTTCACTATCCAATACTCTCTAGGGAAAGAAAATATACCTGCGGATGATTTCTCCAGAAGTCTTGCAATGGCATGGTTAGAACTAGTGAACTCTTGGTTAAAACCAGTGGCGGATGCAACACAAAATGATGCAGCATTATTACATACCAGAATTGTGTTAAAAACTCAGGAAAATTTGAAGAATATACCTTGCACAAAGATGTAATTGTAAAGAAGGGGAAAATTATGGTGCCTCGGGACTAGACATTAATCAACATGATCTTGGCTCAATTTCATACATCTAAGGTGGGTGGACATGCTAGTACCACTAGAACCACGACTAGAATTGGAGTCCAGTTTTACTGGCCCAAGATGAGGGAGGATGTAAGAAAATTTATCAAAGAATGTGTCATATTTCAACAAGAAAAAGTCAGTCAATGTTTGCCAACAGGCCTTCTTCAACCCCTTCTTATTCCTAATCTTATTTGGGAAGATATTGCAATAGATTTTATCACCAATTTACCTTTGTCACAGGGTCATTCGAATATAATGGTGGTGATAGATAGGCTATCCAAATTTTCCCATTTCATTCCATTAAAGTCGGGATTTAATACTAAGGTGGTAGCTGAAGCTTTCATCCAGAACATTGTCAAATTGTATGGTTTTCCCAAGTCAATTGTTTCTGACAGGGAGAGGGTGTTTACTAGTTCATTTGGACACATTTATTCAATTCACAAGGCACCAAATTAGCCATGAGTTCTTCATATCACCCACAATCTGACAGACAAACAGAAAATCTCAATAAAACCTTAGAGATGTATCTACGATGCTATGTATTTGATCATCCTAAAACTTGGTTTGAGATGCTTTCGTGGGCACACTATTGGTACAATTCTACATTCCACCATAGTATGGTCATGTCTCCCTATCAAGCTGTTTATGGTAAACCTCCACCATCTCTCATCCGATATGAATACAATGAAGAGGATCTACCTGCATTATAGGAGAGTCTGAAATTGTGTGATGCTTTGCTAAACAAGTTGAAGGCCAAACTGCACCAATCCCAAAATTACATGAAGAACCAAGCAGATAAAAAAAGAAGAGAGGTTCCTTTAGAAGTTGGGATTTAGCTTTGGTTAAGCTTCAACCTTATAGACAACATTAAGTGGTATTAAGGAAGCACCAGAAATTAAGTTTGAGATATTTTGGTCTTTTTGAAGTCATTGCAAAGATCAGACAGGTTGCTTTCAAACTGTTGCTTCCTGAATCAGCAAAGACACACCCAGTTTTCCATATCTCCTTATTAAAAAACTTTCATGGAAATCAGAAGCAACAATACCTATCATTACCCCTTACTACAAGTGAGTTTGGACCTCTTGTTCAACCTATCAGCATCTTAGACTCACGAACAACTATTAGGAACAAGAAGCAAGTTGAACAAAGACTGATGCAATGGGATTCCTTAAGTGCAGCTGACAACTCATGGGAAGATTTGGCAGAATTACAATAATCCTACCCCAATTTCAACTTTGAGGACAAAGTTGATGTTAAAGAAGGAGGTATTGTAACACGCATTGAGTAGGGGGTAATAGTGGTAGACATGTGGCAAGCAAGGCACCAAATAACGACCTTTGTAAAGTACACATATGAAGAGAGAGCATAAAGTTGAAGGAATTCATTCGGTGAAGGCATGTGCGGAATAGATCTTTCCCCTATGATGCTCACATATTTTAAAGACCACTGCAACCACCATTATCGTGCTCTATTTTCACTAATTTCAATTTATTTGTTGTTGTTACAATATATTGATTGTCAATAAAGACTTGATTCTCTTATTCATAAAATAACATTCTATAATTCGTTATTACCATTCTTTATTCTCTAACATTGTTACATTAATTTTAGTTGTCATGCTTCCTTTGATCGATAACATATGAATCGATCCTAAATTTATATAACCACATGTGATATTGTGTGTTTTTTTTCATAAAAAATATAAGTTATAGTTGGTAGGGTTTTAACAACACTCTGATATGGTAATATGTAGGTATAACCAACCCTATAAAGTTCTTCATATTAGTAAGCATTTGCTTTTTTTTATTAACTATCGTAATAGTTTATTAAGTTCCATTATTCACCATAACATAGGAAGTCTTAAAGATACTACAACATCTGAACTTTAATTCATCAAAATTAAAAATGAAAGTTACATTAAGAAAAGGAATTAGACCAAAAAACTTGCATATTGAATATTTCCTTATCCTATATTTTCTTTTAAATTTAATTAAAGCATAAGAATTAAAAGCTTATCAATTGTTACATATTTTTGAGTTGCTCTTTTTAGTGTTTCTCCATACAGAAGGGTAAGTATTAAGCTTTAATAATGGGAATGACTGATTAATTTTTTGAAAAATGATTAATAGAAAAAGATAATACTAACTAGACGTAAGATAACAAGAAAATCTTTATTAAAAAATTATTAAAAGAAAAAGATAATACTAATTAGATGTGACACTATAAAACAAATTCTTAAATAATGACACATTTTAATAATAAAAAATAATTAATCATTTTTTAACAATTTTCTTTGTAATGTGAGTTCACATGAGTTTAATTCACAATTATAAAGAACTAACATTACTCCTTATCTAAAATTTTAAAAAAATAAATTGATGAATTTCATTTTTATGTGGTGCTCAATTTTTTCATTTTCATTCAATTTAAAACTTATACTTACATTAGATTTTTAATAATTTCGTTTCCAAACAACAGTCTTTTTATATTCACATTTGTCTCGAGCTAACAATGAAAACTTCCTTATTTGTCATATGTCCAACAAGTATGAATTTCTTATAATTACATATAACATGTTGAATTGCTTTATCTTAAAAAAAGTACATGTCTCCTAAAACTATCTAAAATACCAAATAATCTAAAACTTATTGTGGTCACTTTGTTCTTGTTCGTTGGTGAACAGAAGTTGCTGTGTGGAGAACCTATTTTCCAAAATGAAGTGGAAACTAGAAAAGAACAACTCACTAGTGCAGTAAGGGGAAACGACAGCGGTTATTTTTGCCTATAGGCAGCGGTTCCTGAACCGAGACATATCCAGGCAAGGCAAAAAGTTAGTGCAAACCGAGGCATAAAAGGAGAGGATTTGGCCTCGGTTCAGCCTTAACCGAAGCAGTAGAGTTTTTGATTTTTTTAATTTTTTTTTTCGTAGGACTTTATGCCTCGGTTCCCCGTGAACCGAGGCAGTATGTCCCACTCTACTGCCTCGATTGTAGCTTGAACCGAGGCAATAGAGTCCTTTTTCTTTCTTCATCCGCAAGTCTTTTTGCTTCGGGTGTGACTATAACCGAGGCCATAACGGGCCTTTCTACCTCGGTTATGACCTCAACCGAGGCATATACCCCTGTTTTTTTTAAATGAGCTCTGTTTCTGCAACATTCCCAACTACAGAAACAGACCTGCATATATTTTTATAGTCAGAACCGTCCAGAATAATCCAGAAATGTATATTTTGAATGAAAATGATATTAAAACATAAATATATTCAATGGAATCATAAATCAACTTCTCAGAAGCTTAAATCAATCCAATGTAATCATAAATCAAGTTTGAAGCATAAATCAATGCAATGTACAAACTTAAACTAATAATAATGTAGAAAAGCATAAAACAACTTAGAAACATAAACCTATAACCTAATATATCATAATATCTACTACATACTATTATATAAATGAATTACATATTTATCCAGTGTTTTCCTCACAAGTTGAACTGACTTCTCTGGAATTGGAGCAGTCCTATTAAATCTCTACATAAAACATAATGATTTGAATTAGTGTATATGAAATCTAAACTATAGAGAAAATAAAATTCAAACCTAAATATCAAATGTCATATGAAACAAAGAAATTAATAACCTTATATCAATGCAAATTTATCAATATAATGAATCTAGAATTTGGAGCAATATTGCTTAACTTACCAATAGATCTTGCCAGATGAGATTCCGATCAGCCTCAGATACATAGTCAAAGGATGGAGTAAGTATAGAGATACGATCACGTGCTAGTACTCCAAGGTAAGACCTAAATACATCTGCATTTGAGCCAGATACAACTCCAGTGACCACGTCAATAATGACAGGTGTCCTCTCACCTGCATTTCTTCTAAGTATAAGTTGTTGTAACCTCGTCGCTCCTCTCCATAAATAAGTAGAAGTGATGGGGACTTCATCGCCTGACGAATGAGGTGACTCATCCATATATCTGTCACAATAAATAAGATGAAAGATTAATAAAACACTTATAAAATAACATATATTATTTAACAAAAGCCATAAATATTTACACAAACATGAAATTCATACATAATCATATGGATTGGTCATATATATATTCCCTAATTGTGATATTCTCGTATTGCTTGTATATCATCAATTAGAGGGTCGTCATCCAAATTTATTGTCATTTTAAATGGATGGTTGTTAGCAATATGAAAATTACTTAGATTCTCTTCTTTATCTTCAATTTTTCTTTTTCCTTCGAGAGCAACATACCAATAGTCAGACGCAGGATATTTGACATAAAAAACCTGACTTGGTTGATATGCCATGATGAACGGTTCGTCTCCATACCAACCTTTCGAAAATCAACAAGTGTCATACCAGATTCATCTATTTTGACACCACTCTTATTGTCGACCCACTTACAATTGAAGAGTGCAACGGAAAACTTATTGTAATCAACCTCCCATATATCTTCAATTCTACCATAATATCTCCTGGATCCAATTATAGGATTTTGATCTTTGGATGTGGAAAATTGTAGCAACTCAACTTCTAGACTGACACCACTATTTTGTATTATGCTTTTATCATCCAAAGTCTTTGTATAGAATGTGCAATTATTAATTTCGTAGCCTGTACAACATACAATATCAAACTTCAAACCATTTGCTAGCCACAACAAAGTCTCAGAGGACCGTGATTCTTTCGAAACTTCAGATTTGAACCAGGACAAGAATGTTCTGTTATGCTCCATTAACTGCCATTTCTCTTATTGTCGTGGATAATTGTTCTTTACAACGGCTTTGTGTGCTTCCAAAAATGGGATCACTTCATTTGTGTTGTTTAATATGTACATATGTGCTTGGATCAATTCTTCACGACTTTTCGTCACCACATTCACACCTTGGATGCTTTTACTTGTAGAATATCTATTCAACCATGATGTCCGAGGGACTCCTATCGGATTTGCTTTAGTCATATAATCAGAGAAAAACTCAATACTTTCTTCAGCAATATATCTTTCAATCATTGAACCTTTTGGACGAGTTCAAAATCTTCATATAACGCTCAATAGGGTACATCCATCTTATGTATACTGGTGCACACAACTTTATTTCTCTGACCAAATGAACAAGTCAATGCACCATGATGTCAAAAAAGGATGGAGAGAAAAACATTTCTAGCTGACACAAGATGATGATAATTTCGCTTTGAAGTTCATCTAATTTTGTAGGATCGATGACTTTACTACAAATTGACGAGAAAAATGAGCACAATCGAGTTATGGTCTACCTAACTTTTTTGGGAAAAATTCCACGAATTGCCACCGATAACAACTGTTGCATTAAGACATGACAATCGTGAGACTTCAGTCCAACAAGCTTTAAGTCCTGCATTGAATGCTTTCTTTAACCTTCGATATGGATGATTAGATTGTAAAAATTGTCGATGACGCATATACACTGTCTTCCTTCCGTGTTTTAATTGATGAGCTGCAGTGTTTTCTTCACATATAGAACATGCTTTATGACCCTTCACACTGTACCCCGACAAATTACCGTAAGCTGGGAAGTCATTAATGGTGCAAAATAACATGGCATGCATCATGAAAGTTTCTGAAGGAAAGATATCAAATATTTTAACCCCATCGACCCACAACAACTTCAAGTCTTCAACTAGTGGCCTGAGATAAACATCAATGTCATTTCCAGGCTGCTTTGGACCAGATATCAACATTGAGAACATCATGTACTTTCTTTTCATGCACAATCCAGTAGATAAGTTGTAAATTATCAGTATAACAGGCCAACAACTGTGATTGGTACTTAAATTACCAAATGGGTTCATTCCATCAGTAGCTAAGCCAAACCTAAGATTTTTACATTCTTCAGCAAATTGGGGGAATTCTTTATCAATATTTTTTCATTGCTTTTAATCAGCTGGATGACGAAGCAGCCCATCAGTTGTTCTCTCATCTGCATGTCATCTTAGGTTTTTAGCGTCTTTGAGATTCGCGAACAAACGCTTAAGTCTGGCCACCAGTAGAAGGTATCAAACTACTTTCAAAGCAGAATTATTCTTTTCTGTGTGACCACTATCTTCACCGTTGTTTTTATGACTTGTATCGTGATAACCCACATTTTGGACACTTTATCAAAACTTCACTCTCATTCATATATAATATGCAATCATTCGGACATGCATGTATCCGTTTATACTCCATACCCATCGAACAAAGAGTTTTTTTTTGCATCATAATTACGAGTGGGTAACGTATTTCCGTTTGGCAGCATTTCATTCAACAACGACAACAATTCTGTAAAACTCTTATCAGTCCATCCATTGGTCGCCTTTAAATTCATGAGCCTTAACACCGCTAAAAACCGTGTGAACTTAGTTGAACCGACATACAAAGGAGTCTCCGCATCAGTGGACATCGTGTCATACACATGTGATTGAGCAAAAGCTTCTGCGCCAACATCGCGGATCATGTCCTCTAAGTTGTCTTCTTCCGGTCGATCTTCCATATCCTTGGTGGAATCATATACATTTTCAGTTGGACAGACAGTTGGAAAGTTTGTTGCATCGCCGTGCCATGTCCATGTTGTATAACTTCGTATGAAACTATCACAGATAAGATGTTCCCTAATATTGGTTGCGTTCAACTTCCTCCCATTCAAACAGTTCACACAGGGACATCTAAACTTAACTTCATCATCACCACTTGTACTCACATTACGTTGCGCAAACTCTATAAATTCTTCTACCCCTCTCTCGTACTCAGTGCTGATGCGTGGTAAATTAGTCCACCCTCGATCTGTACGCATGTTTACTGAAATTATTTACACAATTTCAATAATCTTGAATGATCACTTTGATAGTGTTCGTATTCAAGGTGTGACCCTATCCCATTCAAGAAGATTCACTTTTTTTAGTTTATTAAACATATCAATTTTAAATAACATATCTTAAATTTCACGAAAATTTGCCAGCATTTCGCATTGGTCTTCAAGTTACACAAAATGAAAGTGATTATAAATCACAATCAAATATGCACCCGAAGATCAACACAAAGCACAACTGTAAAATTTCATGAAATTTAAGACATGTATATTAAAATTGATATGTATTAATAAACTATGAAAAAGTTATTACTCTTCTTAAACTGTCCAACCGGACAATTCAAGATTCAATACTTCTAAATTATTATTACCATCTCCTCTCTATTCATTTTTAAAAGGTACATTTCTCCAAAAATCTCTGGAGATAGTAATTAATTTTTGTATTGAATCTCAAACAGGAAACTAAGGATAATTGTCAACAACAATATATATTTAAGGCTTAATACCTCTTTTGGTCCCTCTTTAGGGGGCAATGTTCAAGTCCGTCCTACCTTTTTTAAAAAGTTCAATATGGTCCCAACTTGTGAAAAAAGTGTGCAATTAAATCCTTTTTGGTTACGGTGTTAATTTTTTAATGGTCCAAGTGCCCTCCTGGACAAAACATAATGAGGTGTCCACTTTTTGTGATTGCATGACACTGGAAAGTTAAATGACATGTTCAGCGAGAGAGAAGAATCTGTGCGAGAAGAGGGAGACTGCGAGGCTAACGAGCTCTTCGACGAAGTGAAGAACGCGTTCGACAGCTGTTGCGGAGAGACGATGGAGCTCGTCCAGAGTGGTGATGCGCTGTGTGTCATCTCCGACGATGGCAGTGGAATGGATAGCGGCCCAAATCTTGCAATTTGGGATTAGGGTTTTCAAATTTGGGTTTTTGTTTGATTTGAGTTTGGGTTCCTTTGAGAGCTAGAATCCTGGCTGTAGAGTTGCGATCGTTGGGGCAGGTGTATACGCTATTCTCAAAGAGAAAAGGGTCTAAGAATTTGGAGGTCCAATCTGGTAAAATTGATATCTTTTGGGATTTGAGTTGTGCCAAGTTTGGTTTCGGGCCTGAGCCGCTAGAGGGGTTCTACTTAGCGGTGGTGTTCAAAAAGGAGCTGGTGGTTTTGCTTGGGGATCTGAAAAAGGAGGCATGCAAGAAGATGGACAGTGATTGTGCTTTTTCCCACAATGGTAAGAAGAAGATTTTGCAAGGTGCCAAGGAAAAATATGAGCCTTCAATTTGGATAGGTGTGGAACCTAATGTTAAAAACGATGAAGAATCACCGGAAGGTGATGTTACTGAGAATGAATGTTTGTGGCGAGGAATGATAAATATGTCTTTTGTATTTGAAGATAGCCACTCTATGACGTGTTTCTTGTCTGATTCTTCCACATCCACGAAATGATAGGTCAGGTTAGGAATAGCACCAAGGTAAGACCCTTGAACTATATCCCTTGTTTTGTTGATCTCAGCATGGGAGAGAGGGTCTAAAGGGTGAGGCAAACTATTAATGGAATTGAATCTTAGAAAAATTACCTGTTAAAAGATCCGACACGTTAATTCCACACTCACTGTGAGCTCTCTCACTTGTATCTTACTACAAACTTATTCAGTACAGAGTGTCCAAAATGGAAGATAACAAACCCTTTCTTCCCTTACGATCCTCCTCCCTTTGCTATTCCTCAGGCTATGCATCAACAAATATTTTACACCTGGGGCAGAGAGAGGAAATGTTGGGCAAAAAACTCAGGATAAAAGAAAGCCAAGAGAGGAACACGGATCGAAATAAGAATGGGCAATCAAGGGTAAGTTAGTAATTTCCATTGCAAAGTTTGAAAATAACGATGAAAGACAGCGAAAAACCTGAGGAATACGTTTTTGAGAGCCGCACGACCACCGACAAGCTTGATTCGGAGGCCGCTATGGAGAGCGAGAGATTTTCCATGGCGGAGTTATCATAAAGCTTTGATCCATGGCAGAGTTATCATAAAGCTGATGTGTGGCAAGTAAAATGTTCTCTTAAAATTCAAAATTAACATATTATATTCCACGTATGAGAAAAATAGGACAACTTATTAAGTGTTGGCCAACTAGGCAGCTCTACCGTTAAAATTTTGACGCCGTAACCAAAAATGATTAATTTAATCCGATTTTTCACAAGTTGGGACCACATTGAACTTTTTAAAAAAGGTAGGACGGACTTGAACATTGCCCCCCTAAAGGGGGACCAAAAGAGGTATTAAGCGTATATTTAATTTGCATATCTTCAAAATCAACCAATGTTACAAACAATTCAAAATATTATTTTCTAATTTGCATATCTTTAATTAAAAAATATAAACCAATTTAAATTATCAACCAATTTAAGACAAACAACTCAAACCCAAATACTTTAGTGTATATCAAACCTAAATACTTTACTGTACATCTATTCATAATCTTTTTATTATATGTTTATTAATTTCTCTTCTCACATTCATTCTTGCACTCCACGTTCATGCACTTTCTATTGATATGAACCGTTTTCATTGAGTCAATATATCAATCATTTTCATTCAAGAGGACGCCAACAGGATGTATAAACCATTTTCATTCAACCAATATATCAACTCATTTATCAAAGACAAGGATAAAGAGGGTTTGAACAACTTACCGTGATAGGCAGCACCAACGATAATGGGGCGAGAACAAAGGTCAGAACGACGACGTCGGCACAAACAAAACGAAGGACTCATGGCGGTGGAGCCAGCCCTTGGAGAGAACAGCTGCGGTGGCGGCAAGCCTTGGAGAGAATAACGGCGGTGGTGACAGCCCTGGAAGACAAAGGCACAAGGAGAATGTATGAAGAGAAATGGTGCAGGGGCAAGGCAACAAAGAAGAAAACAAAAGGAAGCAGCGCGAAGAAGAAAAGAAGAGGAAGCAGCGCGAATGCAAATTGCTGAAAAATTGAACTTATTAAGCTATACTACCTCGGTTTTTAAGAATGACCGAAGCAATATCACACTATGACCTCATTTATTCAAAGACCCGTAGCTTATAGTGGAAGCAGAAACACAAAAAACAGTAAAAACTCAAGCTTATATGCCTGGGTTCTTCTGATAACCAAGGCCTAAAAGCCTTTTGACCTCGGTTGCAGTGCTACCCAAGGTCGTTTCTCTTGGCCAGAACGCTCAAAAGGGTTGCTGACTTGACGTGTTGCAGACGTTTTGCAGGTGAGTCAGGCCTTTCTGCTTTGGTTCTGCAAGAAACCAAGGCAATATAACCTTTTCATACAATTTTCAGACCGTTTCAGACGAAAAGGTGGCAAGTTAGGTGATGTTTAGGCACCGGTTCCCTGTGCAACTGAAGTTGTATCACCGTTATGCACCGGTTCTGTATGAACCGAGGCCTATAAGGTCTCCTTAATTGCGGATCTGCCACTGCGTTTGGATAGGCACCAGTTTGGTGTAGACAGATGTCTATTGTACGAGTTTAAAGACACATTTTGTACTAGTGACTGCACCAAAACTAGGAATGATATAGCTAGACTCTTCTGATAACAACCTGGACTTATCTCGATTATGTTCAATATATATACTTTAATTTAATTAGCTTTAAAAAAATATGTTTTTATGTGTATATATAGATTTTTTATTTTCTTAACTATCATTAACCACATATTCATAACTAACAAATTATATAATTAGCTTTAATGTATTTTTTAATGGAAATACCATTATAATGAAACATGAATCTAACTCACAAGAATTATTATAACTACTCTAATCCAATGCAGAAGACTTACTTGGTTTGCAGTTCGTATTTTTGTCTGATAACTTTACTAATGTTAATTGATTTTCAGCTAAAATCTAACATGAACAGAGAGTCTACTGTTTCTTTAGACAAATACATTTGGAATGGAGTTTGTAAAGATGGTTTGCATTGCATTTTAGGTTTTGATTTTTGTTCTCTCCTTACAATGAGTTTATTATAATTAGGTTTTGATAATTAGTGGGATTAAGAACAGAAATAACAAAATACGTTGTTTCTGACAGCTATATAATGCAATGGAATGATAATATATCTAATAAAACCTCGTTGTGGATGATGAAATATATATTCATGTAATTAAAAAAGAAATAGAGGAGGACAATGCATGTGTTGATAAGGAGACATAAATAAGCCAGCAAGAGTGACAGATAGTAATGCTTTGCCTTTATATCGTCCAAAAAACATGCATGCACATTTCAAAAGCTTCATGGTCTGCTGGTCAAATCCATGCTAATCTGAAACCAAATTCAACCATATTCATAAAGGATAGTTATGTGTACGATAACGATACTTCACAGCTGCATCATATATATAGATATATAAGCAAAGAAAAAAGAGGAATACAACAGTATGATTGGATATTACAGATAATCAGATTAACCCCTTCAGGCCAAACATACACCCTCTTTGCTCTAAACATACAACTTAATTAATTGTATCAGATAATAACCTAATCAGGCTCATTAATTATAATATTTGTTGTCTATATTCTTCATTTGTTCTTTAAGATATCTATTAAAAGTCAATTTATGCATAATTTTAAAATCAGCCCATTTATCTCTGCCATAAATAAATTCATATTTTTTTGTTTTTTTTTTCTGGAATGAAATATCTTCAATAATAGATCATTTTGTTCGAATTTAATAGTGAGATTTATGAGTGACATCTCATGTGAAGATAATAATTGCAAAATCCATGAAATAATAACGATATAAAGAAACTAATATTAATAATTGGTGCTATACATATATCTATAAAGAGTGTGGTGAAATTATAGGGAAGAATGAGAAAGATGGGCAGCAATAATAATGAGAAATAAGCAAAGTATGATGTGAAGTAAAGAATGGGTAATGGGACACGAAACGAAACTCAGAAGATGGAATTGAAAACTTGATGGTAACCCTTGTCTAGCTATATATGTGCATGGGTTGGAGATTAAATTTAAAAGGGCTCTTCTGTATTATTCACTGCATGCAATGAATGCTACTTCTCACAGATCAGACATCATTTTTGGTGCCTCACATTTCAGTATTTTTTTTTTAAGATAATGTTAGAATGATTGAAAATTTATTTTGGTAAAATTGATAGGGTAGCATCGTATGGAGAAAGAAAAATTAAAAGATAGATATTGGGAGGCAGCATTGGCCTGATATTGAGGGGTGAGAGGTCATTGATGTGTTAGGGCATGAGGTATTTTCATTTTCCTTGACCATTGAATCTCTTCTTGAACCCTACCCACTCCTCCTCACCATTTTTTCCTTCTTCTTTTGTCGGGCCCATTTCTAACCCTTTCTTCTTTCTCTTTCATCTTTTCATTATTCAAGGCAAAAGGGATGTTGTACTGGAAAACATCACCAGGCCTCCCACCATCATTCTACTGTTCAAAACTAATATTAACAAACATATATCTAAGAACCCTTCAAATGCTAGATCTAAATCAAATTTGTTCAGAAAAATGAGATTTCTTTTTATTAATAAATCAACTTTTTTAAAATGTGTTATAATTTTATTTAATATTTAGCTTTTTAGTTTTTTGTGATATAAAATTATTTATTAAATTATCATAATTAATATCTTTTGCATCTCATTTTTAATAGATAATAATGCTGATTCGTTTAATTTTTTTTAGACGTTTTTAAAATAAGTTTTTATTATTTTTAATTTTGAAAATTTTATTTTGATTGAAACAATTTATACTGTTAGTGGTCATATTATTCTATAAGCTATATGAAAAATAATATTATATATATATAATTAAGAATATAAATTGATTTATCATTTTTCAATCCTATACTTTTTTTAAGATATTTAATTTCAAAAATAAATTCAATCTATCTAGTTTAGCATTCCATTTTAGTAGAATAAAACTATAATAAAACATTACATAAATCATAACTTACCAAAAACTTTTCAAAAATACTGAGAAAGGATATCCTATACTTGGAGAATAAATTCTATCTATGTTGTTGTTGCACCCAACTCTTCACGCTGAGAGGCAATCAGAGAAAACTCCTCCCTAAGCTCACACTATTTAAGGTGATCATTGCAAAAGAGAAACATACACAAACAAACAAAGACAAAAGCAATGGTAAGTTAGATTACAAAAACAAGTCATACATCATTCATAACATGGCATACTTAAATCATATATGTAACATACATCAATCTAAACTTCTTAATATGCAAAGACCTAAATTGATTGTCTGGACTTAGAATGAATGTCGAGCTATGACGGGTTGTGCACTTGTGGTAGCATTTACTGCTTTGCAAATTCAATGCCAATAAGTTTCACCCTACCACGTACACAAGGTTAGTCTATTACTACATCGTAGACCTTCAAGAAGCACCTAGACTAAGACCTTCTACTACTCTCACCACATGAGTCAATCTTCTCTACTTGAGAATAAAAGATCATTAGAGTGTTAGGATAACCTCCAATATTGAGTTGCCTGCATTTATTCTGAAGATACTTGAAACCACACCGAAGGAGTCCCTCTGTGGAACCCATTTTACTAACCGTGAAACCCATTTTACTAACCGTGAAACCATTTAAATCCATATGAAACCATATACTTATAACCTTTCACTTTTACATTACATTACATACAAATATATATAACACTGATTATACTTCAAAGGACCATAAAAAACCCAACAAGTCATAAAAAATGACATGAAACAATTCCATATACATTAATACACAAGAATAGTCCAAGAAGAACCACTAAACAACACAAAACCCCTTTAACTCATACTTAGGCAAGAAAATCAACTTTGATACCCTTACCAACAGTTTCGGAAGGGTCCAAAACCCTCAAAACGACCTAAAAAACTTCCAAAACGAATAACCGAAACCCCAAATTTGAGACCTCGGAAACTAAGAAACCAAAAGTTGTTGAGTGGCGCTCAGCGCTCCAAAAGGGGCGCCCGGGCGCCAGACCCCTAGAACAGGGGCGCTCAAGCGAGTTCTTCTTGCAAAAATGATGCCCAAGGGCCACTAGAGGGCGCCCAGCGTTGCACCAGGTTCTAAAATTCACCTATTTTGAATTTGGTGACCCTTTACACAAGTTTAAATGATTCCTAAACACTCTTAGGCGTTGAGAAACATCTGAAAACAAACCTCTAACATGAATTGACCACTCCAAACCCAAATTGACCTATGAAAATCCAAATTCACTCCTATAGGCTACCCAAACTCAAATCTACACTTTCTAAACCCCATATCAGTTTCCTAACTACATAACCAGGTCCAAATACACTTGGTAGTACACTCCAACACCACAGATTGTTCACAGTCACTCTACTTTAAATTTCCAACCCCAAAACCCCCAAAATGAACTAAAAACCAACCTATGAAGCAATTCTCACCTTCATGATAGACTTTTACTGGTTTGAACATCTATACAAGTTCTAATTGGTCCCATGACCTGTTCCAAACTCTCCAAAACAGTTTAAACCCCTTACTTCAAAATCTCAATACTCAAAAACCTCATTTTCACATTAAAAACACTTTAAACTTCAACTTGCACTACCTTTTTATGATATATCAAATTTTAATCACATTATACCTCTAATAAGTCTTAATTTACCTCATGATAGCACCGCAATAACAATTTCCTCACATCAACCCCAAATTCTCAATTTCACACCTTCAAACCCCCATCCCCCCTTTTAGGCTTAAAACTCAATAATTTAACGAACCCTCACTCTAACCACTTGAATTCAGTTTTCAAACAACATTATGATACACAATCATGATAGCATAGAACATCAATTTTACATCATTCCAATTTTACACACATCATACCATCAAATATCAACATCACAAACCCATTAAATACATCATATTATTCTCATGAATACTAATTTAGCACAACAAACATAATTTAAACAAGTTTTAACTTCCCTTACCTCACAAGAAACAATCCCAACACAAAGAACCTTCTGTTGATTACTTGAAACACAAGAAATATCTATACAAACCTATGAATCACCAAATTGAAAACGGAAAGAGTCCTTAGAACTCTAGATGAACCAAAAATGACTAGGAGAAGCATGATCATACATACCACAGTACAAGATTCTTCTAAAAATAGATTAGGAACGGGAGAGGAAAATGAGTAGAAACTTATTTGCTCTATTCTTGAAACTGATTGGATAAGAATGTAGACCTCGCCGCCATGGTCGATTAGGCACCTCTTGATCATCAAAGAGATGACTCAGGAGTTAGAACACTTAGAGAGAAGGTAAAAAACTCTACAAAAGTGGTTTTTATAGATATGGTACATTTTAAAATAATGAAACTCGTTTATAACAAACTATTTATAATAAAACTCTTTAATATTAAAATAATCGAGTCTTACTATTTTTAGACTACCACCATTTCTAAAATAACATTTTCTCAGGTTTTACATCTAGATCTAAAAATTATAATATTTTAAAGATTTTTTAAAATTTAAGTAATTTTCTTTTTAAAGTAAATATACAATTTAATGATTTTAATTTTCTTTAATACTAAATAAAAAAATAAAAATATCTTCTTAAATTGTTCAAATTTACGTAATTATTTTATCCAGCAAAAAACTATTTATCATGTATCTTGCCATCTTTTTCTCACATTAGAGAAAACAAGTTGATAATAAATACTTTCTGCATACTGTTATTTGATGGTTTTGGGAAATAGATTAGTTGATGCATTTTTCTTTGTAATGGGCTTTCCCTATTTTTTTTCAGACAAAGTTCTATGGATGTTTCTTCCTACACCTCTTTGTTTTTCTTCCAAATCCTAAACCCTATACACCCCATCAGCTCCTCACCATTCAAGAAGCTCTCCTTCAACATTATATCTAACAATTATCATTTTCCTTTTTATATTACTATTCTCTTTCTCTTTGTTCTATCGCCGAACATGCATCCATGCACCTTTCGTATTCTTTTACTTTTTACAGATTTATTATTCAGAACAAATATAAACAATCCTATTTACTGAATTTATAACTTACACTTTTAATTTTAGAAAAAAAGGCTATAGAAGAACAAAACAGGAATAAGAAGGAGAAAGCCCAAAGTCATGTATTTATAAAAAAAAATTGGTGAGAAATACCTTCTTGAACACCTAATACGAAAGGTATTTCCAGATTCAGATGACTTTTAGAACTTTCATTACAGTTTATTGTTTTTTTATTATTAATTTGACCCAGATACTCTGCACTTAGCAGCCCATTTACTATTCGGCCCATAAGATTGAAAACGTGGTTTGATATTATGCACGCGTGGCATTTGTGCAAAGAGAAAGAAAAACAGAGAGAGAAAATATCAGAGACTTTCTCTGAAGAGAGGGAGAGAGCGAGACGGACGTGGGTGGCCGGAGGAGATCCAACACGGCTGTGGATGCTCTCGGTGCAGAAGGCAAAGATGAAGATCTTGAAACGGTAAGTAAGAAAAACTCTTCTTTTATTTAAAACTGAATACATTCAATAGTACAAGTGTTTATTTTCATCTAACGGGAAAGGGAAAAGGGACTCTATATATATAGAGTCCTGATAAGGGAAAAACACTCCACTGTTCAACCGGAACAGTGAAGAACGGTCTAAACTTAAACCGTTAAGAGAATCGAAAGATTCTCAATATTTATTTCTGAATGACCATTCCAAAAGTCATTTTTGGATTCAGAAATACATTTCAAACTTCGAAATGCAAAACCAAATTTCAAAATAGATGTTTTGGAAGTTATTTTAGGATTTGAAAATATTTTTCATAACATCTATACCATTTTTTTTACTTTGGAATCACGGTTGGAGAATGTATTTCCGGATTTAGAAATATTTTTCAGAACATTCAATCCAAAATACAAAATAATTTCATAAAAGTATTTTGGAATATTTCTCGAAATGAAAATGATTTTCAAGAAAATAGTTTTTAATTATGAATTGGCTGTTCCAAAATATATTTTCAGATTTGAAAATATCTTTCAGAATACTTAATCTGGAATATATTTTTAATACTGAGTATTTAAAAAGATATCTATCATATTCAAAAATACCTTTAGAAACACTCGATCCGGAAATTATAAGAAATAAGAAAGTGTAAGAATTTTTATTATAATTTTTTAGTCCTCGCATTTGTTTGGTTGATTTAGTTTTGTTCTGTTTTTTATTTTGGGTTCAATTTAGTTATTCTATTTTTAAAACAATTAAATTTGATCTTTCCGTTAGATTAACATTAATTTTTATTTTATTTATTATTGACTTTTTTCTATTTTCTTTAAAACAAAAGTTGTCATGTATTAAATCATGGCCGTACCATATAACAATGATAATATGTCGTGTTATTGCCACGTGCTTATTTTCACTTTAGTCCATATTTATAATTTATTTAATTTATTTTTTTTATATGAAGTAATTCGTCCTCTTTTATAATTTGAGACCAAATTAATAATTGATTTTAATTACAACTTATATATGTTAATTTTTTTTTTTATAATTTATACATAAGATCATTTCATTTAAATGTTTATTTTTTTATATTTTTACCTAAAAAACATCTTTATTTAAACTTATAATTCTTTTAAAATATTAAAAATGTAAATATGAAATCACACTTATCACGTTAAAATAATTGTCACATTAAACATTTAAAAATTATAAGTGTCATTTTACATTTATATTTTTAATATTTTTATAAAATTACAAAAATATTAAAAATATATTTTAACATGTATATATAAATTGTAATCATATAAAAAAAAACTAAATTGCTCCATTTAAAAAAAAAACTAAATTGAATTAAATTTATAAATTTGAGAAATTGAAAATAAAAAATACCACGTTATAGTAATAGTGACACATACCTAACATATACATGCGACATGATTATGGCCTACTATAACAATTTTTTGTTTTTTTAAAATTAAAAAAAATTGAAACTTTTACTATTGGCACAACATATATTAGTACGACATTAATGTTTAACAAAATTGACTAAATTGAGTTTTTTAATAAATAAAAAGGCTAAACTAAAAAAATAAATAATGGGAAAAAAAAGAACCAATTAAAGAAATATGAGACCGAATCTATACTAAAACCTATAATTTAAAAAGAGTATAGTTTGAGAATAACCATTGTATGGGTGCAGGAAGAAAGACCCAATACATATTCGGGAGTTGTTGGGCCAATTCAGTCATGTCACTTAGACTAATGGGCTAAGTCTTAAGAAAGTACTGTGTAAATCTTGAGAAAGTACCACTGTTACGTTTCCCCTCTTCTTTTCACGATGAAATAATTTCGTTCCCAAACTTTTGACATATCAGAGAGTAAAGTGTTAGGGTTTTTCTTCCTTCTCCCTTTACTCGCCCTTTTCCCTCCTTTCTTCTTCGCGCCGGACTCACCCCTCTCCAATCGCACCACCATCACTCACGCCGCTCTTCACCTTCACGTCACGGTGGTAACCACCCCAGAACTCAGGTTTGTCCTCTCTCTCAAGAGTTAATGATTTGGATGTAACGAGTTTATGATTTGAATGAAAAAAATCTTATTATTGTGCAGAAGAATAAAGGAGTTATGTTTATAACTCTTTCTTACAACGAGCTCTGTTTAACCCACAGGCTCAACAACTAACAGAAAAGACTTACAACAAACCCTAACTCTATTAAATAGTTATAATAAGAGGGCAGGCATACATGATCCATAACATCAAATTTAAGTAACAACAGGATGGATTTAGGAATATGTAATGACCAACAACCTGTACAGATAATTTCAAATGTAATGACCAATATGTAGTATATTGTAAAATAAATGAATCGCTACTGTACTTATTTAAAACGCATATAAAGATGCATTTAGGAAAAAGAATTAAAAAAATTACTTATCACACTTGTAACAATGGAATAAATTTTCGCTTCCTCCAATTCTGTATTAAGCTAAAATATATCCAAAACAAGCAGTCTGATTTTTATTCAGATCCTAGTCAATCTAAGAAGGCAAAGCATACAAGCTTCAAGATATCCTTAGTAGTGATCTTTAAGGTCCAATGCAAAAAGAAAGAAGGCAAGAGTTTGATAATCATATCAACATATTTATTTGGGTGGCTGCTAGTCGTAGCTAAACTAACATTTGAAAAACGGAATTGAGATAAAACGAGGAGTCCCCTTCAAATGCATTGCAATCCCTGCATAAAATGCACAGACGTCGATCTTTTAGATAAAGTTTCTAGATAGCAAATCATACCTGCAAATTCCACAGCCAGTTCAATGGCACTGCCGCTTAGATATGCAAATTATAAAACAAGATAATAGCATAATATGAATTGAAAACCTTCATAGTTTAAAAGTCTTTCAATCATTGCATGCCATCACTAAGCCACAAAATTTAGTAAAAAAGGTTAAAGTTCAATTTTAAGTAGATGAATTTTCAATTGTTGCTTACATAATCAATATAAGTTGTCAAGTTTGTTAGTTAAAATTTGTTTTAATATTAAGAATGCATAATATATATTATGCGAAAAATGAAAGTTTTAGTAAGGATTTATTTCCCATTTTAAAATATTAATATTTTTGTTAATTTATTAAAACATGATTAATCTATGGAATATTGGTTGCTATTCATTGTTAATAAATGGGTTCATATATAAATTTGTGTTTGGGAATTGTCATTATGCAGGTTTTGTATGTTATGTGAGTAGGGAAACAAATAATCCTGAAAACAAAAGAAAAAACACCAATTTCTTTCTATGGCAGTTATTTGCATTATAGCAGTCAAAGAAAGTGTCACCTTCTATGTCGGTTGGGTTTACACTTATCGTAAAAAGTCCACTTTCATGCTGGTTGGACATGAACCAGTCATAGAAATTGACACCTCCAATGACAGGCATGACATATTTTATATACTGGGTCCCTTGCTCCTGACATAGAAAATTGATCTTTCCATGACCGGTCCATACTCGGCATATAAAGTGGAAACTTTCTATGTTGGCTGTATATATGATGGATAAAAACAAGCATAGAAAGCCTTTTTTTAATCGTTATAAAAGGCGTTTACTGTACTGCTGTGTTGTACAATATGTAAAAACACTCTGTAGATACTAGATAACATTCATTACACAAGAAAAAACGTATGTGGGTGTGTATAGATATATATAACTGTGATTAATTTAACTAGCTTGAGATATCATTTTATATCATTTATAGTTTGATTGAAGGACTTCCTTTTGTCATACATTTATTGTTTTATGTTATTCTAAATCCTTTGAGAAATATTCTATGATCTAGTACTTTGAAAACAGGAAAGTAAGACCTGCAGTATTTCATGTAGAATTGTTAGTTAATTCTCAATGAAATACATTTTATTTGTGATTAGCAAGTTGATAGCCTTTTAGTTAAAATCTTATGAGAACCTAACCTCGGATTTAATATAATATAGGATGATTCTAGAATATTTCCACCAAACAAAATGATGAAAATAGAAAACAAAAGATGGGACAAAATAAAATCTTGAAAGATGTCATACCACTTGGAAGAATTTCAACTGATGAAGAATCATACGATAAGATTTAAGAAAATGTAACTCACTCTTCCAATAGAAAGAAATCTCCTGAATCCTTCTTATACTAGAATTACAAAATCTTAAATAAAAGAATATAAAGAAAAGAAATTAAATTCTGTTTCGACTGGCCCCAAAAGGACACTGTTAAAACATACTTGGATGGACGAACGAGCGATGGCAAACACAAGAGACGGACGGACGAACGATCACGAACACTGGAGACGGCGGACACTTTCTCTCCAGGTGATGCAGACCGGGCGGACGGTACCGTGATGGACGAACGCTGTTCCTCACTTCCATAAATCGGGCGGACGCCCTCCTGCTCCAGGTGTTGCTCCCTGCTTCCAAGCCGGGCGGACGTCCTCCCTCTACTGGCGCTGTTCCACCCTCCCAGTTGGGGAGGGGCCGGGTACCTGCTAAAGGCACTCCGACGCTCAAGTCAGCAATATGACAGAGCGTTATATAATGCATGCATGTGTTGCGTTCTAAGCAATCTGTCCAGAAATCATACCTGAGACCTTTATTTATACTGATCGTAATGGGCTTTTACCTTTTGGGGGCTTGGGAACGGCCCAATAATGCCTTAATCCTTATTAAGGACTTTAACGTGTCATTAGCATTTAACCGTGTAATCAACAAAGTGCGGTCGGTTGAGAATGATGTTCGGCCAGGGACGTTACCCTGGGTGTGCGTCTGCCTGGATCTACTTGTCACACTGGACGGACGCTCTTAGGCGGTCGTTCGACTCATGAAGTGCTGGACGCTCACCATCTCGGGCGGACGTCCGGCTCCTGAGCGGACGTCCAATCCTTGGGCGCGGACGTCCCCTCTTGAATGGATGGACGCTCGCCATTTCGGACGGACGTCCGATCCTTGGGAAGATGTTCAGCTCAGTGAAAGTAAACTTGGGCGGACGTCCCATTTTGGGCGGACGTCCAGCTCTTGAACGGATGGACGCTCGTCCTGATTGACATTTTGGGCGGACGTCCAATCTCAAGTGGCTGGACGCTCGTCCTGATTGACATCTTGGGCGGGCGTCCATTTACTGAATGGCTGGGCGCTCGGTTTATGCCGGGAGGTCCTGTTAGTACATAAGCCCCCTAAGCCCGAGCATAATTTTATTGTGCGAAGGGGTTGTCCACGCCTGGATGGGCAACGCTGGAAGGCTGCTGGATCTATGAATCCTCGGAAAACTTTTTCTTTTGGATGTTCAGTCTTGGAAACTGAAACGGGTGGACGTTCGGTTCTGCTTGTGATCTGGGCGAGCGGCCTTGGACGGGCGCGTGGTCTATGATTGTGAATTGGGCGAGCGGCCTTGGACGGACGCGCGGTCTATGATTGCGACCTGGGCGAGCGGCCTTGGACGGACGCGCGGTCTATGATTGCGACCTGGGCGAGCGGCCTTGGACGGACGCACTATCTTGGGCGGACGTCCCATCTCGAATGGCTGGACGCTCGTCCTGGTTGCCATCTTGGAGGACGTCCCATCTTGAAAAGCTGGACGTCCCCTCTTTAGTGGGTGGGCGCTCGTCCTGATTAGTGGGTGGCAGTGTTAACCGCTTGCTCGGCCTATGCTTGGAGGTCCTGTTAGCACATAAGCCCCCTTTCCATACATGCTTTGCAGACGTTTCGTCTCTCGGGATTTTGGTGAAGAACACTTTTTGTGAATGTGGAGAGTGCGGGGCTATCCTGTGGTGATAGAATTCCATGTGAGTTCTTCAAAGTTTTTCTTACAAACAGAGGTTCTATCCGGTTGGGCGGACGGGCATTTAGCCCTTTGGGTGACGTGGGCACCGGAACGGGCGAACGGCCATTTGTGTGGGCGTCCTTCCGTACGGCGTCCGACACTTCCTGGTACACAAGCCCCCCAAGCCCGAGCATAATTCTTTTTTGCGAAGGGGTTTTTTATACGGCCCCCGAATTGCTAGGTCCACGTGGAGGTCGATTTGGCGTACCTTGGAGGACAAATGGCCGAACGATTGATTGTCCGAGGCCGGACGGTTGATTGTCCCTGCCATATTCGGTTAAATTATAACGATGCCATGGACGGTCGGTCGGTCGATTACTGAATGCCAGATTTGGCTAAGTTATGATCGGCCGGTCAATTCCTGAATGCCAGATTTGGTTAAGTTATGCACGGCCGGTCGATTGCTGAATGCCAGATTTGGCTAAGTTATCGACGGCCGGTCGATTGCTGAATGCCAGATTTGGCTAAGTTATTGACGGCTGGTCGATTCCTGAATGCTAGATTTGGCTAAGTTATGGACGGCCGGTCGATTCCTGAATGCCAGATTTGGCTAAGTTATGGACGACCGGTCGATTGCTGAATGCCAGATTTGGCTAAGTTATGGACGGCCGGTCGATTGCTTCATGGCCCAACCAAGCTGAGAGTTGTTCTCGTTGGAACACTCTTTTTCACCAGCTTGGGTTTGGTAGGGCGGACGGTCCTTCGTTTCGTCGCCCAACCAAGCTGAGAGTTGTTCTCGTTGGAACACTCTTTTTCACCAGCTTGGGTTTGGTAGGGCGGACGGTCCTTCGTTTCGTCGCCCAACCAAGCTGAGAGTTGTTCTCGTTGGAACACTCTTTTTCACCAGCTTGGGTTTGGTAGGGCGGACGGTCCTTCGTTTCGTCGCCCAACCAAGCTGAGAGTTGTTCTCGTTGGAACACCCTTTTTCACCAGCTTGGGTTTGGTAGGGCGGACGGTTCTTCGCTTCGTCGCCCAACCAAGCTGAGAGTTGTTCTCGTTGGAACACTCTTTTTCACCAGCTTGGGTTTGGTAGGGCGGACGGTTCTTCGCTTCGTTGCCCAACCAAGCTGAGAGTTGTTCTTGTTGGAACACTCTTTTTCACCAGCTTTGTCTTTTTCTGTATTTGATGCGGGATGATTGAAGAGAGCTGCTTTTGTAAATACGCACTCGTGCCGTTATTGCGGGTTACCTGCACTATGAAGGCGAGATGGCGAATTTTAAGTTTAAAGAAAGTATGCGTCCATACCTTGTAAGGTGGACTGGGCACTTATGAATGGCTGGACGCTCATAATTTTGGACGGACGCCCCATCTTGGGCGGACGTCCCATCTAGACGAGCGCTCTTTGAAGCTGATGGACGAGCGCTCTTTGATCCCGGGTCGACAAGCGTTCGCTGATGACGGTGGACGAGCGCTCTTTGAAGGATGAAGGACGGGCGCTCGCTGAAGCCCGATGGACGACCGCTCCTATGATCCCGAATGGATCAGGACTTCAGTCTTGACCTTCGGGAGTGGAGTTGCAATGACCGGGAGTTCAGGCCGGATGACCAGATTTGGCTAAGTACCTGCGGACGCATGGTCGAATTGGCGGAAGTATAACGTACCTTGGAGGCCAAATGGCCAGACGGCGGACGCCAACCTTGTCTGAGGCCGGTCTGGGAGTTAAGGTCGAGTGACCGGGACTGTGTTGAGGCCGAACGGCCGAGAATATGTTGAGGACTCAATATCCGATAGTTGAGGCCGAACGGTCGACGTATGGTGAGGCCGAACGGTCGATGTATGGTGAGGCCGAACGACCGAGATCATGTTGAGGCCGAACGGCCGAGAATATGTTGAGGCCGAACGGCCGAGAATATGTTGAGGCCGAACGGCCGAGAATGTGTTGAGGCCGAACGGCCGAGAATATGTTGAGGCCGAATGGCTGAGAACGGGGCCCGGATGCTCATATCTCGTGGTCACCACTGGGTAACTGAAGTCACACGGCCCCACGGTGGGCGCCAAATGTTTCGACTGGCCCCGAAAGGACACTGTTAAAACATACTTGGATGGACGGACGAGCGATGGCAAACGCAAGAGACGGACGAACGATCACGAACACTGGAGACGGGCGGACACTTTCTCTCCAGGTGATGCAGACCGGGCGGACGGTACCGTGATGGACGAACGCTGTTCCTCACTTCCATAAATCGGGCGGACGCCTTCCTGCTCCAGGTGCTGCTCCCTGATTCCAAGCCGGGCGGACGTCCTCCCTCTACTGGCGCTGTTCCACCCTCCCAGTTGGGGAGGGGCCGGGTACCTGCTAAAGGCACTCCGACGCTCAAGTCAGCAATATGACAGAGCGTTATATAATGCATGCATGTGTTGCGTTCTAAGCAATCTGTCCAGAAATCATACCTGAGACCTTTATTTATACTGATCGTAATGGGCTTTTACCTTTTGGGGGCCTGGGAACGGCCCAATAATGCCTTAATCCTTATTAAGGACTTTAACGTGTCATTAGCATTTAACCGTGTAATCAGCAAAGTGCGGTCGGTTGAGAATGATGTTCGGCCAGGGACGTTACCCTAGGTGTGCGTCCGCCTGGATCTACTTGTCACACTGGACGGACGCTCTTAGGCGGTCGTTCGACTCATGAAGTGCTGGACGCTCACCATCTCGGGCGGACGTCTGGCTCCTGAGCGGACGTCCAATCCTTGGGCGCGGACGTCCCCTCTTGAATGGATGGACGCTCGCCATTTCGGACGGACGTCCGATCCTTGGGAAGATGTTCAGCTCAGTGAAAGTAAACTTGGGCGGACGTCCCATTTTGGGCGGACGTCCAGCTCTTGAACGGATGGACGCTCGTCCTGATTGACATTTTGGGCGGACGTCCAATCTCAAGTGGCTGGACGCTCGTCCTGATTGACATCTTGGGCGGGCGTCCATTTACTGAATGGCTGGGCGCTCGGTTTATGCCGGGAGGTCCTGTTAGTACAAATTCTAAGAAGATTAAATATATTGTGAATCCCTTCATGCACTCATCATTCTCTTAGGTTGGAGAGAATTTGTTCATGATAAATAAAAGTATTATATAAACTCAAAGTAATAAAAAGATGAAGAAAAACTATCTTTATTGAAATCGAAATCTTGTGAAAATCAAATATCTTATTATTCATATGCTTTTATATCTTTCTCTGAAATCAAATAACAATCTATAAAAAACATTAAACAATATTAACATTAAGGGACTAATAATAAGTTTCATAACCAATTCCATCTAATGCAAAAATTGAATAGCTAAATAAACTTTATTTTGTGTTCTATTATTAAAAGAATTGCACAATAAAGTTGCAGGCATATAAAAAATATCATTTTCAACTTCTCATTTCTTTCTTTTTTTCTTTGTTTGTATTATTTTTCTAACTTTTTAATTGCCTTTCTCTAATCTCTTTCATCCTTCCCCTAAACTTTCTATAATTTATACTTTGGAATATACCTTCAGAAATACAAAATTTGTATTTTGAATTATGTAATTCAGAATGTATTTTTTATTTTAGGTTTAATAGCCAATTTAGTCCCCACTTTGGTTGAAAAATCTCAATTTAGTCCCTCGTTATAAAAGTGTTTTACATTAGTCCTAACTTTTAAAATAATGGGTCAGATTGGTCCCTTTCGTTAAATATAAGTTAACGAAATTAATGGATGATGATGTGACACAGCTTAAAGCTGATGTGTTAGATTGGTCCCTCGTTAGCTTTAAGTTGTGTCACATCATCATCCATTAATTTTGTTAACTTATATTTAACAGAAAGGACCAATCTGACCCACTATTTTAAAAGTTAGGACTAATTCAAAACACTTTTATAACGAGGGACTAAATTGAGATTTTTCAACCAAAGTGAGGACTAAATTGGCTATTAAACCTTTATTTTACATTTTGGAATGCACAATTTAAAATATTGTATTTCAGAATATATAATCCAAAATACAATCAAAGGGTTTAGGGTTTTGACACAATTCCTCACCACCCTTATTTACGATATCTCACGAAGGCGATTCTTTGCAGAGTGGTTTAGCATAACAGACAGCGAAATGGGAACAAAGGCAAAGAAAGCTATGAAGAAGAACATGAAAATGGCTTCCTCTAAACAGCCATCTCAGGGTGCTGATTTTTTGGTATGTCGATAATACCGATTCTGAGTGCTCTCTGTTTTCAGTTTACTTTTCCTTTCATTTTTCAATTTATTGTGTCAATGTGGTGCTTAATTTTGTTTCTGAATCGGTAAAGCCCTTGGAAGGTGGTCCTGCTCGCCAGATCGCCGAACAGAAGCCGCTGGAGAATACTTCCACGGTATTGCACGTGTCCAGGATTCCGCATGGATTCTATGAGAAAGAGATGGAAGGTGCTCATAGATTTTCTTTCTGGTTTTTTATTGATTTTGTGGAGTGTGTTTACAGTTGCATTTTGTAGGTTATTTTGGGCAATTTGGAACCATCAAGAGGTTGAGAGTCGCGAGAAATAAAAAGGTTGGGCTTGCATGTTAACTTGTCTCCTTTAATGTCCGTGCTTTTTATTATTTGCATATCGTGTGATTGTGTATCAACTTGATAATTGAGGCATACTTTGTTTATTCTGGTTTATTTACTAATGTAGTTAATTTGACCTGTGGATTCAGTGATTATTTTTGTATAATGAACCCCAAAGAGTTGTCAATTTTGACATAATGCAATGTATGGTTGTATGGCGAAAATTTACTTTTCTTGTCTCATGCTCTATTTATTCATGACTGGTCTTAAATTTAAGATAATGTTCCAATGCAGAATATCAATTGTGTCGTTAATAGTTATGAGTTTCTCATAGAAGTTGAAGCCTCTGTTATCAATCAATATTGTAGTAATTCTGCTTTTGTTTGGTCCTTACATTTTGAAAAAAGCTACGGGTTTTCAACCATCAATATATTTGTTTCATTAAATACTTTGGGGCTGCAATATTTGTTTGTTGTTACCGTTTTAGGGATGATGGATATTGGTTTTAGTTGATTGATACTGACAATATATGTTTCTTGTTCTTTTACAGACAGGAAAATCAAGACATTTTGGGTACATAGAATTTGAATCTCCTGAGGTATTTGTTGTTTCTGCAGATTAATTGGTTGTGTTATGACATGACAAATTTTGGTGCTATTGTGTTTGTAATAAAATTCAGTTTCCATGTTTTAATAGTGCCTTGATTTGTAGGTAGCGAAAATTGTAGCTGATACTATGCACAATTATCTCCTTTTTGAGCACCTTCTCCAAGTTCATGTTGTACCTCCAGAGCATGTTCATTCAAGATTGTAAGTTATTAATTAATATTTTTCCGGATCTATTTCCTTCTAAGGATGCCATTGTATGTTTTTCTTAATTGTAGACCTTGGTGTCTAACCATCAATTTTCTTTTCACTCCTTTCTTTGCATGTGTGATAAAGAAAGATATCTATTTAGAGTATTGAAAAAAATCACTAATACAGAATTAGGAATTTCCTCAACCATTTTGGGTGTGCACGGTTGGTTAGACTCAGACTATGATGCATGGATATGATTCATATCTGATACGGCAGTATGTTTATTTTGAAAATAAGAGGATGTGGTACGTGACCGATACATAGTTAAGAATGTATAAAAGTTCTTAAAAATATAATAAATATATAATTGTTATTGTGTGGATCCAAACTAAAATCAGATTCCTTAGACATTGTCAAAATAAAATAAATTGTTGTCATCATAAAAGTATTAGTGTTTCATTGATTGGATACTTCAATACTTAGCATTGGTGATACATTGAAGTATCGGTGAGTGAGAGGACTCAAATAATTTTATAACCATTTTTGTTCCATACATGGGAAACTTTTGTCTAGTTCTTGCTTTACATGCTCATTAGCTTGGTCACATTTTGTTCATAGGCAAAATTGTTTCGACACCCCCAAACAAATCCCTCGGACCTTGGAAGCTTCTCTGAACAGAAAGCCAACTAGTAGTCTGGAAAATTATCATATCCCAAAATGTGCATGTTTAGTTGGTTATAATGCCTAGAACTGCCTTTCAGCCAAATAACTCCACATGGCTGAAGGAATTGCAATCCTGTAAAATGGCGTATTATGTGCCTTGATTTAAGGTTAGAAATTAAGTTTATTCTTTTGAATATGACCAAAGGTAACAAATGAATGTGTGGCATTTTTCATCATAGATGGAGAGGATTCAGTTATCGTCACAAGCCATTGGATTATGTCCAAATTGAACGGAAGCGTCATGACAAGGTATCTAGTTCATTGGATAATGAAGTATACCTGGTTGATATTTCTCATCTGATTCTGAGTATTAAGTTCTGTTTCTTGATGCTGTCATTCCAGGAAAGAACCTTAGAAGAGCACAAAAAATTGGTGGAGAGGATTCTAAAACATGACCAAAAACGACGGAAAAGGATAGAGGCCGCTGGCATTGATTTCGAATGCCCTGAGATCGTGAGACTTTTGCTTTTATCATTCTGTGGTTGTTCGTTTGTTTTCACAAATATAGAATTTTGTGCATCTTGAGATTTGCTCTCATTTTACATATATAATTGCTCGTGCAGATGGGTAACATCCAGCCTGCTCCAAAGAAAATAAAGTTTGATGACTGAGTTGGTAATCCGACTCATCTTCAAAAAATGTTTTTGCTGAATTCCCTGAGAATATAGTGCTGAGCTACCATGGTCACGAGTGTTCACAACTGTAGAGTCTCCTGGTTTAGGATTTGTAGTATTATTATTTTTTGCTGTTTTGGAACTTAACTCTGAAACCTTGTATCCCTCAAATGTTTACTGGAAGCATGGTCCATTTTATATATTCATCAACTTTTAAAGCAGTTGATCACCTTCAAGGCTCATTCCTGTTTTACTTTTTTCACCGGCCTCCTCCAACTCTCCGTGCCTAGCCATTTTCAAATAGCTCACTTTTTTCAAAAGTATTGCCCTTTTTTGGTCTTCAATTGCATTCTTAATTAGAGTTTGCGCACATCTATTGCTTCGTTTCTTAGATTTTGTTAACATTGACAATCTGGCAAAAAAATATTTCAGTTAATTTATTGACTTCTCATCGAAGTATTCATGGAAAGGAAAAGTGGTTTTAATCGTGTATCTTGACAATACAGACTTGGAACTGCTTATATTTCCTCTGGTTCTCCGTGTACATGGTCATGTTAGGCTTCAAATTACCTCAGGTCTTCAAATCCTTTCATATTTTTTGAAGAACTATTTTCTTGAATTTAAATTATGAAGTGACATATTAAATATAATTTATTATTTGATACTATATGTTAAAAATACTTATGTTATATATTATCTATATCTATTTGAAAAGGTCGAGAATAATAGTTTGCATTTTTTTTGAACTCCATCTCCATTTCCCTAAAAGAATATTATATATATATATATATATATATATATATATATATATATATATATATATATATATATATATATATATATATATATGCCCTCCTGTGAAATATCACATTTCAAGAAAATTTATTTCTTTTATTGATTTTTTTTTGTATTAATTATATTAATATAATTATAATTCTTTTATTGAAAGTTAATTCAGACATTTTAGAATATGTTGCTTCACATTTGCTACTTGAATCCAACAGTAGTAAAATATTTGAAATACTATAATGTATTTACAAATTAAATAACAAAATAGATAATGAAAAAAAAAGTATAGATAAATGATAAATTTTCATATAGTTATGAATATTATGTATAATAATTTTTCAAAAAAATTGAATTATTATTATACCTTGTAAATTATAATGTTGTGCTTTCCTTGTTTTTCAATCGAGTTTCCTTTCAATACATATTTTACATGAAAATAGGTTATGCGTTATCATATTTTCTGTAAATCCTTTTTAATGATATATGTAATAAAGATCCTCTCCTATGATATGCTACCGCCATTACTTCTAAAACATTATTAATAAAACTTATAAATTAGAACTATTAACATTACTTAAAATATTTTTTAAATAATTAAATTACTCATGATTGACTTGACTGCCTAAAAATGAAAGTTAAAATAAAATTATCAGTTTTCGTATTGAAATGGAAACTAAAAGTACTTCTAAAGATAGTAATGAATAATTTCTAGGGAGATTCTGCCAATTTTTTTTGTTTTGGTTGTTCTGGTTTGCTTTGATTTCATCAGTACCGAAAAACATAATGTTTTCAAACTTAATTAATATTTGATTGAGTATAATAGAAGTTAAGTTTAACCAATTATACATTTGTACAACTCTTTTAAGACAAAAAGGACAAAAAGGACAAAAAGGGAAGCTACATGTGAAATTTCACAATCCTAAGAAACTGTGCTACGCATTTGATATTTAAATACCCAAACTACCCTTTTCTCTTCACTTTCTTCACGCTCTCATTCATGGGTGGTGGAGTAAAGAGTGCGGTGGCCAAGTTCACTGCCACCGGGATCAGAGGCGTCGTACCGCCTATCCAGTCATCTGTTCAGAGTGCTTCTGAAGTGTCACCGGCAGATGGCGGTGAAGACAGTACGGCGAGGGTGGTGTCATCAGGCAGTGTTCCTTGTTTTGATGAAGCCACAACTGAACTAAAACATGTTCTACATAAGTAAGTATACACACTCTCTCTATCTCATTGTTCATTTCCTTTGAGTTGCATTCCATGCTATAATAAATCTATTATTCTTTTATTGGTTATTTAATTATTGATATTATTAAACTCCTATCAAGAAACAAATAAGTAGCTTTTGTGTTCTAACAAATATCTTGTGTTGTGTTATGCTTTATCGTGTACTGATTTCTATGGACCTTTTTTCTCTGCAAACATCATATGAATGTGATCATATTTCAGGAAATACCTATCTTCAAACTCCACCGAATACCAAGGCTGTGCTCTTCCTAATCAAATATCTGTTCTGTCAGCTTCTCATTCTGGTTTGAAGAACAAAGATAGTGTTTTTCAGGCTTTTCAATTGTTTAGTGAAAGTTCAGAAGCTCAGGTAGTGCTTTAATACTGCATAGTTTGAAGAGTCTTTATTAATCTCTAAGCTTCTTTGATGAAATCCAAAATAAAATTTGCCATCCAACAGTTTTTCAAGTTGAGTTACAATAAAAATATATTCTATAAATTAACATAATATAAACAAGTTTATTAATCTAGGGTGCACTGAATTAATACCTGAATGAGCAGAATGTTGTGGCTTCTATTGCCTGTGACCCAAATGTATGGAATGCGATGGTGCAAAATCCTAAACTACAAGATTTCTTCCATGCACAGCAGACAGGTAAAGGGGTCTGTTTTCTTGATTTTGTTTCAGCCATTGCAAAACTCTCTTTCTAATTTTGATGGATGTTAATTAAAGAAATCTGTGGTGTAACAGATGGTTTTGAAGTAGAGAGAAGTTTTGATGAAAAAGTTGAAGACTTACCTTATTCTTATTCTGTGTATTCTCTTGTCAATTTGCTAAATATTCTCCGCAATGTAAAGTTTACCGTAGTTGAAATGATTGCAGCGTGTCAATTCACATTCAGAATAAGTTTGGGTTCTTAATTGCTGGTTATTGATTGGAGAGGAAATGCAAAAGCAAACTTCATCGATACATCATTGTGAAGGAACTTTTATGTATGTTGAAACTTGCTTTAAGTTGTAAGCAAAAATGAGTTAAAACACACTTTGTTGAGCTCTAATTTACTGTATGATTGTGATGGCTGGGAATTTTCACAACTCTATTATTCTTGAAAGTTATTTATAAGATATTAATGTATGCTATTTCGTTTGGTTTCTCCACCATTATCGTGGATCTCTATAACTGTTTTTTTCAGTGGAATTTAGTGATATCTTCGGAAAATATTGAATTGTTTACATCGCCACGTGTTTATGATTTAGGTATTTTATGTTATTTATTATTATTTTTAATTTATAAGAATAAATACATTAAATTAGATATTAGGTTAGTTACAAGTTTATTTGACTAACTTTTTGCTTAATCTTTTAATGGTCATGGATGACACGAAGAGGGAATATGTTAAATTGTGTTTTCAATTGTTTTTTACAATTTTTTTTCAAAATATCTCATTTTGGTTACGAGGAAGTTACATGTTCTCTAAGTTCCGTGTGTCCTAAAGCTCGGTTTTTTTGTCTGCGTTTTCTAAACTGTTCAGTCAAATTGAGAGATTACTTGCATAAAGTAATTTGATGCTAAAGTTAGTAAATATTCAATTAGTTGAGTAGTTAATGCCTAATGAATAGAATCACTTACCTCTTTACCTCAAACTTGTATTTATAGATTTCGGGATGAGTTTTGGATTAAAAAGGGCCTAATTGATATTAATCATGTTTTGCCGTAAATTAATCTCCATCAAGCATAATCGATGTTTAAGGGTAATCGTTTAGTTTGTATGACACAATCGTTTGATCTTTTGAATAGTCGTCTTGATGTTTCAAACTGTGTCTACTGTTCAATCCTAGGTTAACCGGATGACCATATACGACACCCATAAAGAAAATTGGAAGATAATTTTTTGTATTAAGTAATTAGTTGATAATAGGTGCATTCGATGAAATGTATCATATGAAACTTGTCAATACTTAAATGACTTTCTTGTTTAAAATTTGTTTTAATCGTGTGTTATTTAGAAAACTCTTCTTCTTAGCTAGTATGTATAAAAATAACATACAATGTAAAGAAATAAAGAGGGAAAGAATACGCATATTTTTATATTGGTTCATCTAACGACAAATAATACATCTAGTTGTCAATCAATTGATTGAGTTCTGTTAAATAAAGTAATGTTATAAAGTATAATGTGAGTATTTTTTGGACTCAGTGGATACTTCTGACTAACCCTTTTAAGTATTGCTTGGGATCATAGGTACTCTTGCTCCACCACTTGACTACTCTATTAAACAAGTCACTTATAGCTCAATCAAGTATATTATTTCACAAGTCACTTCTAATTCAATCAAGTATTCTTTCACAAGTCACTTATGGTTTAAACTAAATATTCTTTTGGTTTGCAAATACTCTTAATTCACCTTGTTTAAGTATTCTTTTTATAAGTCATTTCCACCTAACTTATATTACTTCACTAGCCACTTCTAGTTCAAGTATTTACTCTTTGAACATAAGCTACTATTGACTAATAATAAAGTATTCTTTGATATATTAATTGGTATAATTGGTGAACATATATCACACTTTAGCTCACTAGAGAGGTTGATCATTTGTTGATGTATGTAAAATTGATATTCTCCTCTAGCTTTTTAATTGAACACAAACAATGTTCTTTTTTGAAGCTCATAAATTTTAGCAACATTTTGACACTATAACATGGTATCTAACGTTTTTCTTTTACTGAATAGTTTTATAGACTTTGAAGAAAGTAGGTGTTGTGAAATCCTTGATCGCCACTGAACAACTTTAGCTAATTTTGAATTTTTGTTTGAAGAGTTTGGTATTGATGGATGCATATGCACTCCATGCAATAATAAATGTTCTTTCTTCATTGAATTGATGTACTTATCTTTTTCTTTGACAATGTGCATTTTTTCTTGATTTGTCTTAAACGGTAATGTTGTATGAAGTGGGCAATTCTCCCACAATGTTTAGTTCAAGAATTTGGTGAAGAAAAAAAATACCTTTTCTCTTTATTCAATAAATCTAAGTGATTTGTCCCTTTTCTAACAAATCTCTTTTGTTATAAGAAAGTGGTAACTTCTTTACAATATAAAGTAAGCTTTATGTGCTTTCATATGATATGAGGTTAACTTATTTCGAAGGATTTATCCTCTGAAAATTTCTATTTTATGTTATGTTACGTCAAACATAAAATAAGTATTATATAATTTCTTAAACGAAAACTTGTATCTTTTAGAATATGTTGACATAAACTATTATCTTTGTTGGGGCTATCGAGGAGGAGGTTTCCTGTGGGTTACACAAACACCAATCACATCCGAGCCAATTATATAATGGATCGACATCACTCTTTACCCAAAACCTTAAGGCAAAATGTTAATGGATCTTTCATCTTTATATACTGCTCTACTTTCTTATTTCTATCCAATATGAGACTTGGACTCACACTTGGATACCCAACAATCTTTCAAATAAAAAGACAACCATACTTTCATACTTAATTATTTTTAACACCTAATAAAAATGATAGAGTATCGGACTGTTTCACAACACATTAAGTTAATATAGAAGTTTCTAACTCAAGCTTATAACTTTTAACTTATTTAATTCCTTTTTATTCTTGTATATTTTATTATACTTTTTATTATTTATTTTCCTTTTACCTTATTTTTATTTTGTACATATATTATTAATATTATTACACTTTTTTTATTTGTTGGATTCTTTTCAAATTTTTATGTAGCTCAAATAAAAAGGAAATTTACATTATCATTGAAGTAATTAATGTTTCATCACATCATACTATATGAAAATTGTAAAAATAAATTTAATGTATCACTAGTTTAAATTGAGAAATAAATAAAAATTAAAAATAAAGAAAAACTAAATTACATGTCCAAATAAAGAAAAAAGTCTATACAACTTTTGAAAATAGAAGTACGAAAAAGTTTAATTATTTAAAAAATCTAAAATTATAATTGAATAATATTCTTTTTTTGAGTAAAAAGCATAAAGTTTATTTATATAATGAAACTTATGTATGAACTAAAAACTAACTTATAAGCTACCAACTGGCATATCATAGTTTATCAGTTACTTTGTTAGCTTATCAACTAGTTTTTGTCAAAAATACCCAAATAAATTTAACTTCCAAATTAGCTATAGTTGGTTAATGGAATTTAATTATCATGTTCTAGAACATACTAGAAACTTCTAGAATGAATATTTCTTTTAGACTAAAGTTTTAGACTATCTGATAAAGGCCTAAAGTGTTAGATTAAAAGTGATTTATATTTGTAAATTTTTCTCTCTTACAAGTTTACTCACAAAAAGGAATTTAGATTTTATATTCTCTTGTAAAGAATTATACTTTGTATTTCAAATTATATTTGTTTAAGTTATATGAAAGTGGTAAATGAAAAAAAACTTGTGAAATCTAAAAGCCACTAATGTTAGCTTTCATTGAGGCTTTTGCATTTGGGAATGCAAGATAGCTTTCACGAGAGTGGGAAGAGTTGAGAATTTTGCGAACGAATGTGTTAGAAATTTGGGAACAAAAAACTGGGGTTGGGATTTGGATCATGTAATGCTTTTTTAATTATTTTAATTTTACCCATAGATTAATTAATATTACCTATGCTTTTTATTTTTCCACCATCCTCAATCCGTAGGTGATAGTTAATTGTTAACACTTCTCTTGGACATTCTCTTTCTTGTGTGTCAATAATATTACATACGAAAATATAAGTGGGTACAATAAATTCATATACAAACCTTATTTATGGGTATTTATCAATGAAAAATTGAGTTTTCTTGTAGTGATGTTTTAGATGTTTCTAGTTCAACCTCATGAAAAGTTCTTTATTGACAACCAATTTGTAAAAATAGAAAAAGTATAAGCATTGAACTTCATTAAAGATTATTGTAAACATCACATCGTAGCATATAAATTTAAAAGGAAAATTATATTTTACCGAGTGTAAGAATCATGTTTCACTGTAATAAAAATATTCAACAATAATATTGAGTTATGCTTAGTGAAAGCATCATGCTATACTATATAAGTCCAGAAGGTAAATGCCACATTTTATAGCAAGTGTGAACATCAAGCATTATAAAGGTATTGTGTCATAACATTGAATTGTATATAGCATAAGCATTACGACAACCAACTTGAGTGAGACTATTAAGATAAATAAAATATTGTGCTTCATTTAATTACGCAGTTAAATATTACGATTGCTAAAAATAAGAGATTTATAGAACTATAATTATGTTAAGAGAATAGAAATTGGACATACCTAATCCAACAAATATGCTAAGTGATGGCCTAACAAGACCCATTCAACTTTATTCTTAAAGTGGATGAAAGATATTCTGAGATATATTTGTTGATACAAATATTCATATATTAGCAACATATGTGACCAAATTTGATAGTTTGATTACGCCATCATATCCCCTAATATCATATATTTACAAAATATATGGTATAATAGGTAATATGTCACATTATCATTGTCATTTTGCTAATTATTGTATATACGGTAAACTATTATATTTGTTATATTATTTGATATTTTCTTATATTTATAGTAAGTTATTGGGCCTAAAAACCTTATAAATACAGATGGTATTTCATACAACATACACATATAGGACTGGGCATACTTCACTTAAAAACTCTAAACTATAGTTTATCTATACTGTTTTGTACATAAAAAACTTAAAAAGTATTTTTACTAAAAACCAATTATACTGTTTAATAGTTCAGTTTAAAAACCAATTACTAAAAACCAATTATACTGTTTAATAGTAGAGTTAACTGTGAACTGTGGTTTAGGTTATTCTCAGTCACAATTTTCTTCTCGCCTCTTCCATCCTACATTGCTTTCTCAACTCTCGCCCTGTTGAAGGTTCGTCGCCATCGAAGGCTCGCCGCCGTTGAAGGCTCATCACCGTCGAAGTCTCATTGCCGTCGAAGGCTCGTCGTCTTTGAAGACTAACCGAAGGCTTTTCTGCATTCTGCCGTGCCGAACTATCGGCTCTACCACTATCGTCGAAGGAAATACAAGATATACATTTTTTTTTCAGATTGCAATTTTTTAAAGAGATATATGGAATTCTTTGGGTATTTGTGCCTATTTTTATTTTGATATTAGGAATTACTATAAGTGTACTAGCAATTGTATGGTTAGAAAGAGAAATATCTGCAGGGATACAACACCGTATTAGACCTGAATACACCGATCCTTTTGGAGTTCTTCAAGCTCTAACAGACGGAACAAAATTACTTTTTAAAGAGAATCTTATTCCATCTAGAGGAGATATTCGTTTTTCGTCGCCGTCAAAGGTTCGCCGCTGTCGAAGGCTCGCCGCCGTCGAAGGTTTGCCGATGTCTCTCTAATTGAGTTGTGGCATTGCTACGTATAGCACCGCACAAGCTGAAATGCTGTCATTTCTTTGTTTTGGTATGTCCCTCTCCATGTTCATTGGGGAAAAGGTGGTACCTTTTTTGATGGAATTTTGATGGATGTCTTTGTTGTTTTACTTGTGTGGAGTGGGAGAAATTGGGGTTCTTTTGTTTTTGTTTTTGTTGTTCGTGTGGTAAGTTGTGATATGTTGCAGTGTATGGACCCATTTGTGCTTTTTCCTTAATGTTTGCTGTTGAAAAATTGGTTTTTTGTTGTGATTCTAGGTTGTTTCTCCTTGTTTTCTTTGGCTCGTGGGTTAAGATTAAGGAACTCTTTGAAGATTAAGGTTCTAAATTGTGGTCCGTAGAGTCTATTTTTGTTGAGTTCTTGGTATTGCAGGAAATTGCAGCTACAGTTGTGGTTGTGGACTGTTTTTTTAAAATCTTGTTCAAGGTTTAAAAGATCTACAGACTCTTTCAAGGTTTCAAAAATGATTTGCAGCTGCAATTGTGCCACAATTTCAAGGCTTTTTGGGGTCTCTAGTTATAAATGGGGCCGCATTTGTTCTATTTATTTAGTTTTCGGTATGGTCTTGGATTGTGACAAAACCATGACTGTAGTTCCAATTTAGACCCTTGGACTTATGGTTTAGTTTCAAGTGAGGAGAGGAACTGGAAAAAAATAAAAGTATCTTTTTTTTATAAGAGAACTCTTAATTGGAGGGGAGGTATTTGAGGTCCTCATTTTCCCTTCCCTCTAAACCTTTGAAGCAAACAACAAATTTTATTCAAATCCCTCTCTCCTTCCTTGTTTTTATATCTGTGTTGTACGAGGATTGGATCCCACGAACTGTAGTTTAAGTCATTTATGCAGAATATTGTTAAAATCTAAGGAAAAAAGATAAAAAAATGTCATCTTTGTATTGATTTCTTGACTGGTAAATTGGAATGAAACTATTGGTGTTTTAAGGAAAAAATTTAAATACTTCAGTAACTGTGTTGATCTTTAACCCAAACCTATGTTATGCCAATTACTAAATTGAAACTTTAATTTTGATCAGAGAACACCAAAAGCACTAACAGATTTCTATCTACGCTTTGGCCTTGGCATTATACTTACTTTATCTGTTAATATTGGTTTTTCGTTAAATTTCCTTTTTAAGTATTTGGTTGAGTTAAATTTTTAAGAATCTTACCTATCCCCATCTTTGTTAGCAACAACACTCAGTAGAGCTCAACGCTGAAACACTGGAGGAGCAGGCTTCAGTATTATAGAAAGAACTGAGATTGAAAAGAAGGTAAACTCTTGATGTGAACCGCACTGTACTATAAGTGAAGTAAATTATAGTTCTTTATACTGAACTAATAGTTCAGTGCAGTTTTCCTATAATAGTCTATAGTTAACTATAAACTTTTACAGTATAGTACAACAGTTTGCTCACCCCTACATACACACTCTCTCATACTCATGGTAATGAAGTTCACGATAGAAGATCACTCAGTCATCATCACCGCCAAAGGAGACCCAAAAGAGGAATGGACCTGCTATGCTCTAAGCCTAAATGTAGAAGACAAATAAGAAGAGACACTATTTCTAATAAAAATTATGTTTTACAACCAACAAATATACAAAAGATTAATTTATAAACAATGGTTATACAAATTACATGACTTATATAAGAACTTTTCTAGCTTAACAAATATGATAATTTTATAGAATTAAAATGCATTTAGGTGTCAAATTAAATTTTTTACCTCTTTGTTCCTAAAATTAATCAATATTTATTAAGTGTTGTTCAACTTCAGATAATTACAGTGTTTTTTATTAAGCAAATATTGTATTATTAAACATGCAAATAACATATAAGAATTTAAAGCTCATTTGATGATTGATGAGTTGAAAAAGATATAAAAGAAATCTCAAAATAAAAAAAAAGATGAATATTTTAGAGAAGTTTGATATCCAATCGAAAGTAGATACAAAACCACATTCTAACATTCATAAAAAATTAATATTTTTGCTATGAAATTCACAACATACAAAATCATGTTAATAAAAGAAAAAATACAATAGAAAAATGTTAAATTGAATGAATGTGTGATGTCATAAAAAGAAAGAAAGAAAAAGATAAGAATTTCAAGAGAAAAAGGGAAAGGAGAAAATGAAACATTACAAAAGAATAAAATAAAATCTAAAATTTTAAATTCAAATATTGAGATGAAGGATAAAAATATTTATTTAATATCTTTTAGTTTAATTGGTTTTTAAGAAATTCTACAATCATTTTAATATTTTATATAAAAATATATTTAATTAGTATTTAGATTTAAAAAATTAAAATTGATATATAATCAATATTTTATATTCTATATATTTAGAAACCTTTTCTTCTCATGCTTTTTTTTTCATCTACTAAACCAAATGTTGAGAATAATTCAAATAAGTCTAAATCTTATATAGAAACATAGTTAAACATCATATAAAAAACAAAATTCATAAACTCAATGTTTCATAATTTTAGATTTTAAATTGAAAGTGACGTTAGTGTTTTACTTGTATGTATTCTCATCCTAATAAATTTCTCTAAAAATATCCACTAATAATATTAGAACCACTAACAACAACCGTGACCGATCTAAATAATGTAACAGTGCCGAGTAATGCATGATTATAGAAAGATATCCATGTTAAACAATTGTATTAGCAAAAGTTTATTCCAAACATCAACATTAGAATTTCTATTATTAATTAAAATGTTGTTTAAAGTTTTTATAAAATCAATAAATATAATTAATTTTTTCAAAAAAAATATAAGAAATATAATAATAATAATTAAAGGTTTTTTGGACTTTGAAAATCCAGAATATAACATTTGGAAAGGAACGGAAAAATACTTAGAAATTGTTGGGTAAGATTGGAAAGTAAAAGCTTACTAAGTATATATATAGCAGTAGGAAATGTTGTAGGTTCCAAATATGGGAATAAGGTGGCAGCGATGAGTGTTGATTAGAGAATAGTTGGAAATGAAGAGAAAGGTGACAAGTAATGAAGCCAACATTTAGTAGTGTTGCACAGATGGATAAAAGAGAAGAGAGCCTCACCAAATTTGAATTCTGCAATGAACCAATGGTGTGAGAGAAAAGCCCCATTGCTGAGGGAATTGCAGAAAATTTATGTCACGACAACAACCAAACACTCCATATCTCCATTTCGACTGCTTTGTCACCATTTTTTAGACAATAACTTGTAGTGCAGGCACTCCCAAAACCATGCAATTTTACGCGTTTTCGTTTCTCACACCCTTCAACCTTACATCTGTATTTGTTATGTTTCTTATTTATGTGGCTTCTTTTTCTCCATATCATTCACTCGTCTATTAAAAAGGAGTCGAATTTTCTAGATAGATATTATGTATGTGTGTGTTTTTTAATCCTTGAAATTCTATTGCTATGATAATATTTAAAACCAACAAAAATTCATACATCTGTTTTCTTTTTTAGTTTAATTTAGGTTGTTGAATTAATCTATTTTTTTTTCATTTTAATTCTTAGTCTAGAAACTTAAATAATAATAACATATATGTTCAGAAATAAATAAAAATTTGAAGTAAAATAACTGAAATTATAAAAAAATATTTTTTAAAATTTTACTTCATTTCAAATATTATTATGACAATGAGATAATCTTTAGAGACTAAATTAAATATTTACCATAAAAAACTTACGTAGACCAAACTAATGTGAGAACGACAGTGTTGATTATTTAGAAAAATACTTCATAAGAAAAATGAGTATTTTTTGTATTTTTAATTTATAATAGTTTTTTAATTAGTATTAATTCATTTTTTTATTTTCAGTTAATATATTTTATCTGACCTTATGTAAGAGCTTGATAAGACAATTAAAGTTAATGTTTTACAAACTACACTTTTAATCCTCGTTTATTTATTTATTTAGACCAGTTGAAGATGACAATTTAATTGACAAATGATTAAACATACATTTTACAAAATCAAATTACACGTGACTGTGGGTTAAAAACAGTTAAGAAGTTAGAATTTCATTGTAAAAATTTATAAAATTATCCATAAAATTATACCAACAATGATAAATTTAAATTATCAACAAATTTTATTCAGGATTTTATCGAAGAATGTATTATATTTGAAAAAAATACCAATAAATCTGTTATCAACAAATTCATTGATAAATCTATCAGTGATTATCGATGGATAAATTTTTCTGTAAATTTATCAGTAATTATTTATGGACAAAATTTGTTGATAAATTCGTTAGTAAATAAAATGACAAATTTTTTGATCCCTTTTTCTTTCTCCACGAGCCATATTATTTATTTCTTTCTCTCTCACACATGAGGTCTTTATTTTCTTTTCTCTCGCATGAGGCAGCTCCCATCTTCCGACTTCTCTCATCTTAACTTAGACCACCGCAGTTACAAGGCCCTTTAATGAAGGAGAACCATTTGGAGCAGTGCACACCATTATCTCTTCCGTCAAGCAAGCACCACATGTGACAAGAGGAGAATGCCTCTCGCTAGTGAGGTTGGAAGTTCATGGCCTCTCGCTATTGATGCATAAGCGATTTGAAGGTTTTGCATTCTATGTTTGTTCGATTTTGGGTTTTTGTGATTTAGGGTTGGTTTTTGATTTTTTTGTTTGTAGGTTGGGTTCGTCAATGGTGTGGTGATGAACGAACTAAAAGAGGTTTGTGATATGGGGGTTTGGTTACTTTGATTTGTGTGTTCTTTAGTTTCTACATTATTCGCAGGTTGCTCGTAAGGGTTGGTGGATAGTAGTGGTTGACGATGAGGCTTATGGTCTGTGGTGATTTTGTGGTTGCTTAGGCACGGACCACGGTGCGATAGTTATGATTAGAGATTTTCCTAATTTTAGGGTTTTTAAAGCAATTAGGGTATCTAGGTTGAGTTGTTGGAATTTGTTTTGTCCTAGGAATAAAGGAGGACATTGATAAAAACTGAAAAAATAGGAAAAAAGAGAGAAGAAGATGAACCAGATCGCGATATTTATTAACAGATTTTTCTGTTGGTAAATACTGACGAATTTTCTTATATTTGCTAACAGTTTCTTTTTGTATTTACTAACGCAAAAATTTGTTAATAAATATCAATAGATATAAAATTTCGTCGCTAAATATTATTAACTGCATTTTTATCGACAAATTTAAGTTTGTCAGTAATCCATTAGAAAAAAATAATTATTGATAAATCTTTTACGTTTCTAAGAATCTTGATTGTCCATCGTACCTAATTTTATTATAACATTCATAAAAATTGGATTAGAAACTTAAAATAAAAATTTGTAAAATTTTATAAAAAGTGAAATAAACCCTTAAAAGATCGTATAATATTCAAGATATGTTTATTTTAGTAGTAGTTTATTTTTAAAATGGAATCTAAAATATGTTCATAACTTGTTTGATATAATTTTTATACTAAACGATCAATTTAATCTTTAAAATTACATCAATTTAAAATCATATTCATAACTTTTTTTGAAATAGTTTTTATACTAAATGATCAATTTAATCTTTAAAGTTACATCTTAATATCATATTAGACTTCAATGATTTCCTGAAATTAGTTAAGATTTCAATTAAAAAATAATATTTGTTTTAGTTTTGTTTACTAGTTGGAGGCCTACGTCAAGAGCAATATCTAGGATTAATTTTAAGAACATAAATAAAATCTTAAATGTTTAATGAAATTTATTGAATTTTCTTTAATCTCAAAGGCTAACAAGATACTTTCCTAACATCAATTTAATAATAATAATAATCGCATTGAATTCTTTTTAGAAAAATAAAAGATCAATTTAATAATAATAATAATCGCATTGAATTCTTTTTAGAAAAAATAAAAGGTCCACATTAAGTCTTTTAAAAATGTTAAAAAAAACATAAAAACTAAAATGAATAAAAAACATAAACATAATGATGAAATTACTAATTTATCTAAATTTTATTATAGTAAACTAATTTATTTTATATTTTTTATTCTTTCATTTGTGGTGCTATCTTATTACTTCAACATTTCAATTATAAACGTAACTACTTAAAAATATTTTAAATTTAATTGTTAAATAAAATTTTAAATTTAAAGAAATCCGTTTTGTGGCATAACAACATTAAATTTTGATTAAGATAGTGATACCAGAATACACATCAATGGATAAGGACCTTAGAGTTGGTTTGGCTCCGTCTCTTATAAAGTGATAGCAGAATACACCACACCAACACAGTTTCTGGCATAACATTAAATTTCCAAAACTGCAACCATTCTATACTAATTAATCCCACTTCTACCTTAACCAAACCAAAACCTTCTTTTTCTTTCTCTGTTTTTCTTTAATGTGGTTCTTCGTTTCTTGCTTCGGCGGTGCCGCCGATCCTACCGCCTCCACCAAGTCCGTTGTCCCTCCGCCTTCCCGGACTCTCCGCCGCAAGCCCCAATGGAAACCCACCCTCGGATCAATTTCAGAGAGCACCGCGCCGCCTCACAGGGAAAGGGCCACGACGGCGGAGTCTGCCGGAGACATCAAAAAGAGTGAGAACAGCGCCACTACAAAGTCTCACCGCCGTCACTTCAGCGAGGGTAGCGATTACGGGTACTGTAAATTTAAAAGCTTGAATTTACAATGACCGCTTATTCTAGTTCTGTTGTTGACCTTTTTACGTTAATTTTTCATGTGTAGATTAAGTTTTTAGTAAGCTTAAAAAATTGGAATAAAATACTTTTTTTTTTTTTTTGCTTTTGAGAAAACTTACAAACTAAAATAAATAATTTTGGTGATGTTGTTCATCGTATTTCAAGGTTTACTTTAATATATAATATGCAATATATCTAATGAAAATTCATGAAAATAAAACTTAAAAAATTTAATTAAGAAAACAATCCTTCTTTTTTTTTCCCCCCTTTTCATTGTTTTTATTGGAAGAGAATTTTTGGGTGATTATAGTTTGATATTATGTAGTGGGGTTAGATTAGATTGGTTGTAAGTTCATAAATGGCATTGGTGGAGGCATTAATGGATTAGTGGCCCTTATCAAGAATTAATAATTAAAGTATAATCAATAAATGTTCATTCATGTCACCATTGGTCATTGCCATTGCACACTCCCAATCTTATCTTAACCATACTTTTATTACGTAAAGTTTGAAGTGGAATGTTTTCTCCCTTTCCTTCCCCAAGTTGCACCGGACCAAAGATGAATATATAAATAAAAAAGAAAAAAAAAATACTCATATGCATGGTTGAAATTTTTTCATAAAGTTAATAAAAATAATTATTGGTACACTTTTAAGATGTTATGACAATTAATATACCTATATAAATAATAGTTTATAATTGCAGAATAAACAACTAAAATTAAATTTTTGACAATTTAGCCAATTAAAATGCTATGCAATTGATTGTTTGATCAAATTTGTTATTTGTAATTGATTGTTAATGCGTGATTGGTTCAAATCTTTTGTATTTTACTTAAATAACATCTCAAATTGGAATATAATCTACAACAATATGTAATTTATTATATTATATAAAATTATATAATATAAGATTTGTATACTTGGTGAACAATTTCTTTTTATATTTCATTTTTAGTCATAGTTTAAAATTGAGTCATGATATTTAATCTTAATACTCTCAATAACACACAAAAATACAATAAAGGTAATCACTGATGCAAAAAAAAAAACACGAAATAAAGGGTAACACTAATATAAAAGAAGTAAATAAATACAAAACGAAAATTTAAAAAAAAATATTAACTGGTTGAATAATGGTAACGGTAAAATAGTAGAGAGAAAATATCATATCCATAAAAAGGTAAATACACATTTTAATTCAATGTACATGGGTTTTATTTAAAAAATATATAAAATTAACATTAAAGATTAACTCGCTAAAAAATAAGTGAGATCATAAATGATAGAGCTAATCCAATCATGCTCACCATCATGTATGCTTGCTAGAGAAACAAAAATTCATTTTGATTATATATTATCGTAGTTTAAAATTTTATATTTTGATATACTATGTCAAATTATTAGTTAAATCACATTATTTATTCAAAATGAAAATTCATTGGATTTAAATATTCACATAATTTGTGGACATCTTTCTAAATTATGAGATGAAGATTGAAAATATGTAATGATGTATACCTATTTAAATTTTTTATTTTGTTGGGTCAGTGTTAACTGTTGGTGAATGTGTATGTGTTTCGGTTGTGGAGTTGAGTTACTGGGTTCCTTCACAATTTTACTTTCTTGCCATCCGGTCTCGCTCCAAATTCTGTTGTCTTTCTCTTCTGTCTAGAAGGGAACCTACCAAAGATCCTCGATGTTAGTATGTGAACCGTTTGACAATTCAATAGAACAATAATAAATGCGTAGTAACCACTTACTTTTGACCTATATTTATAGTTTTTGCCATGGGTTTGAAATTAATGAAAAGTTAATCACGGCCTAATTTTAGTTCAATAGCTCTAATCGTTGTTTACCTTGATCATGGTCTTAATGACCCAGATAACCTATCGGCCGGTCTTCCTTGGACCGTCCGGTTCGTATGGTACAATATGTTTATTTATCTTGTTTTGATGAAGTTGCAGGCGAGCTACCGTTGGAGCAATGCTAGCATTCTCTCCTACGCCATTCATTTTCTGAAAATTACAATTCTGCTCGTAAATCAGATGTACATACATGTTCATATGTGGCTTAGAATAAACGATAAATTTGTAGTTTTATTGTGGGTGGCACTTGCGAATGAAATGGGCTTCAGCACAGTATCACCTCTACATATTCGTCTTTTTCATATTAATTCTCTTCCTCTATAAGATATCTATTAATTAGAACTGTTGAATAGGTTTAGGTTATTAACTTAAGCATAAGTATATAATAATAAAATAATAATAATTTTATTATTATGTTAAACAATTACTAGTAAATTTTTCTATGTACAACATGTTTGGTTATAACTACTGTACGTTATGGACGATTTCTAATGGTACGAGAAACCTAAAACTAATTTAAGAATGAAGTTTTTGTTTTTTATTTAAAATTTATTTTTTGAATTTTTTCTTCGTGTAAAATTACTTATTAAATTCTATCTCTTGTTTATTATTTATAGTATTAGAAATTTCATCTAATTATTAATTAAAAGACTAAACCCTAACCTAGATTTACAATTCAATTCAAACAAAAATTTCAGTCCTCATCGAAATAAATGTAAAAAAACTCATAAAATTCACTAATAAAAAAATACCAAAAACACAAAAACAACAAACGAAACACATATCTACTACCAATACAATAAAAATAATAAAACATACTAATAAAGAATGATGATAAAAATATTAGCGCACACAAGCAGCGTAAGATTCAATGAATGAAATTTATCAAAACTCTCACAATAAAATTAAAGAAAAAGGAAAGGCAAGAAGTGGAAGTAGATGAGAAGTCATAAAGAGATAAAAGAAGAAAATAAAAATAAAAGAAAATGAAAATAAAAATTGATTGTAAGAGAATAAAGATAACTAATTCCTTATTAAAATATTTTTCTTTAAAATATATATATATATATATATATATATATATAAGAGAGGCATATTAGGTGATTTTCGCTTTTGAAATAATGGCCAACACTATAAAAAAAAAAGTAGGTTTTACACTCAGATAAAATCCGTCAAAAATAGCCATATTTAGTCTATAATAAACTTTTTCAACAAATTATTGACGAATATTTTGTCGATAATACCTATGTTGGTAATTATTATTGATTGATGTTGGCCTTTGGTAATTGTCGAAGGAGAAGACTGTCGATAATTACTAAAAAAATATGCCATCAGTAATTATCGAATGAAGAGTCCGTCGGTAATGACCGAATGAAATGTTCGTCGGTAATTATCGAAGGAATTAGTTGTCGGTAATTGTCGAAGGAATAAGTCATCGGTAAGTCGTCGAAAAGGACGTGGCAACTTACAGTTCAATTTGTATATGTTAATTATCCAACTACACAATCAGACTTGCATAATATTTTTAAACACAAACCTACATAATATTTTTAAACACAGACCTGCATAATAATTTTAGACCACAATCAAAGTTGTGATAAATATGAAACCAACAATCATCCAATAGTGATGCAATAGACAATATTGAATTACACAACATATGTTCATGTTCAAGTTTAAGAACTTGTATTTCCAATGAAAAATGTTCATCTAGACCTAGAAATTATGTGTTTGTAAAACATGAGCAAGTGTAAAACCATGATTAGTTATAGAAGTAGTATGTTCAATAATAAATTAACTAATAATCTACATAGTCATCATCAGAATGATCTTGTTCTTGTTCATCATCCTACTGTTGTGAAGGTGGTTGAAGTGATATGGGCTAGATTGATTTGGATTAGACTTGTGTCACTACAGGAAACACACTAATTACCGACGGGCATTTACAGAAGGCCTTATAGCCTTCGGTAATGAATTAGTGAAATAATTTACCGAGGGCTTTTGGCCCTTGGAAATCTCCATGATGCTTTTAACTAAACATTTTGGGTTTCGTCCCCAAATTACCAAAATCTGAGAATTCCCTCTCTCCCCCGCACTGCTCCGCACTTGCCCTAAGTCAAAGATCAGAAGTTGACACGAAGCTCTGTTTGTTGGTCGCCCTAAGGCATTCTCGTGTTGTTGACGCCAAGCTCTGTTCGTTGGTGGCTAGTGTTTTGTGGTTTGTGTAGGTACAATTCGTGGTGTTTCCGACAGGGTAGTGGGTCGTACTAGTTAGCGTATGCGGTAGTGGTGGTGGGTCATTGAGGTTGGCTTGACGACAGCGTTTGGGTGAAGTGGCCTTGTTAAGTTCGTAGGGATCGTGGTTTGCAGAGGCTGGCATCGTCGACCCTTTTGCTTTCGAGGTAAGTTTTGCGTTTTAGAGTTAGGATTTCAAAATTGATCCTTGTGTTCTTACGCTCATGTTTTTGCAATAAGAAGGTTCCATCTGCGAATAAGTACCTTGTATGGGTTCATTTCCCTTGTAACTGGATCATTCTTATACTTCTCTCAAAGGGTTTTTTATGTTTCTGTTGATTTGACCTTGATTTACATAGTTCTAAGTTAAATTTGTTCGATTTAGATTAGGAAATTACGTTCCTAAATAAGATATGATTGTGGCAGGTTTGTGTTTGAGTTTTGTGATAACTGTTTAAGAACAAAATAGAAAGAGCAATTACGTTGGGTACTTAATTTTGGTAACAGTTTGGTTGGAAGCTAAAATTATATATAGGTTTCTCTATTCTATTTTTTAGAGAATAATGAGAAGTTCTCTAGTTTTCTATATCCTGTACATTCCTTTAGAAGTTGTGAGTGAGTGTGAGAAAGAGAAGGTGTGAATACATAAAAGGAAGTATTACAAGTTTTAAGGTCATAGTATGTCTTGTTTTTTGGGTATAAATTTCTTGTACCCATTTTCAGGTCAATTTGGAATGAACACTGTAACTAGATCACTCACTCAGATGACATGGTTAGTGAAAGTGTGTTGGTTGGATCAAATGGTCAAGGGATATATCTTTCATTGGATCTACAAATGTTCATTTTGCTACGATTTCAAATGCAGTCGTGCGTCAAGTCGATGCAATGGAAAATAGAAATGAAATACTATGTTCCCAAACCGAGATCCTATGTCGCACCCCAACATTACATACACAGAGGGCGACATGTATGAAATGTTGAGTGGTATGAATATTGCTTATGAAAACTTTCTCGAGCAATGTTATGATTTCTTATGTCGAAACCACACATGTACAAAAAGGTTGATGGGACTTCCAGCACACAAGAGGTGGAATAAGCTATGTAACATGATCTCGGGTGGTGATTGTTAAAATGCCTTAATTGATTAGTTGCATTACTATTATGACTTTAAGATGTACCTATTATTATTAATATTGAATAATTTGTTATGAGTTAATTTGTTGTTGATATTATTTATGGTTTAGTTGAAATAATTGTGAAATGGCCTCATCATCAACCAAAAGGTCTAGAAAAAGTCGTAAGGGAAAAGAAACTATAACTGAGGCAAAAGTTGCTACCTATGTCAGACCATCTATTGCAGAACAACTAGATCAACGTCGTTTCTCAGTCACAGCCATCAGATGGAAAACTATGCAGCTGATTTCTACACAAGGAATATTGTGCATCCACAAATTATGAATTTTTGATCATTTGCCGGTTCAGGCTTATATTTTCAACATCATCTTCTATTTCAAGGAGTGGTTGAATTTCTCACATTGCAAGGACCCTTCTATCCGGATTTGATCAAAGTTTTTTATTCAAATCTGAAGATTTCTAGAAATGGATATTTGCTTAGTGGGTCAACAAGAGAAGAATTAGATTGAAACCTGCTGATTGGTTCAATGTTGCTAATATGAAGTATGAGGGTCAAAAATTATGTTATTTAGATATCCCAGATGACTTTCCCTATGAGCGGGAGATGACATTAGCTGCTATGGTTAGACCAGAAATGCAGAGTTGTTTGAATATTAATGATAGACTTCTGCATTATGTTATTGTGCACATGTTGACTCCATGACTTGGAAATTTTGCAAAGTTATTGCAGGAGGATATCTTTATGTTATGGGTGCTTAAAAATAATATTGCTATCAATTGGCCTCATCACATCATGCAACATATGCTTAAATGCAAGGTCGGTGACACACCTCTACCATACGGTGTCCTTATCACCCAAATCATGTAATATTGTGGAGTATATGTTGATGCCGATGCCAACACTCATATTGGGACCAAACATCATTTTTCAATTAATACTTTGAAGAGGTTGAATATTGTTAGTGTAAACGGTGTTTGACAACACGACGTCGGTGATGATGACGACGAAGAACAACCACACCATCATGACAACCCTGTGCAACCTCCTCCACATCTTTAAAATACTAATATGATGACTCAAATGTAGGAGGGGGTACAAGACTTGCAACAGAGAATGCATGGTATGGAACAAATGCAGGTGCAGGTTCAGCGGTTTGAAGATAACTTGGCAAACCTATCCCTCCACATGAACCAACAATTTTCTCACCTAAATTAGAATGTGATCTTAATTCTTCATCATTTAGATGATTAAGTTGCTTACTATTCCGTAAATGTATTACACGACTTTTTTACTTATATTGACTTATGTGTTTCATAACTTACATTACCTATTTTTGAATGTTATTATGTTTGACATTAGTTTTCATACTTGTATTTATCGTTTAATTATTTGTTTCTTCAAAATTAATCAATATCACTTCCATAACAAATAAATTCATACTACTTGGTATAAAATTAATATTTTTAATTTTTTTGTGATACTTTTGATTCTGTGATACTTTCGTTTCTTTTGTTTTAATTCGTGGTCAGTGCATTTGTTAGCTATACATTCATCATATAAAGCAATGAGACATTGTCTAGCTTTGATCAAATGAGCTTAAAGCATTGACTGAAAGCTGTCCAGTTTGCAAAATCTGCATAAAAATGCATTTCTGGTTTAATATGATCCAATCTGTTTCTGTCCAGATTTCATGTTTCTCATCCTTTGTGAAATTTCTTTTAATGTTTTTAAACATGTTTCAAGGTGTAGCAACTCATACTAATAATAGAATTGCAAAATGAGTGGTTGAGTTCATCAAAATTTGGTTTCACAACATTGTCACTGTTTCATCAAAGTGTATGCACTGTGCTTAATGTTTTGGTTTGTTCTTAGGTCACTCAAACTCTGCTAGCTGATTCTCTACAGTTAGATCTAGTGTTTTAGGATATGTTAGAGTCATTGTGCTACTGTCTTCATGTGTAATTCCCCCTTAATTCTGAATTCTGGTGTAATGTTGGTGAATTTTCATGCATATTTGGCTATAACAAGTATGATTTGTTGAATCTTGCTGTGTATGTGCATATACAACGTTTGAGCAAGTTTATTTTGCCATTTTAAAGGTGTGTGCATTGTTCAAATGGTCATTTTTAAGCCTATATGCAGAATCACCTTTTAAACCATCAAAATTGTGAATTAAATGGAAGTGAACCAGTCATGTTGCATTGTGATATGTTTCTGAGTTGTGTAACAGTTTGCACATCTATAAAATCATTTTACAAAGTTGTTTGATCACTTAGTATAGTTGTTGCATCACTTCCTACAAATTTTGGGTTTAAAACCACTAATTTAGAAGTCTTTTCTAGTGCAATTTTGGTGGAATATTTCTGCATTTTTTTGCAACTGTTACTGTCATTTGATGAATCTGGTTGTTTCAATGCTTTCTTCACATTTGAGCAAGTTTGTTTTACCAATCAAAACTTGTGTGGCATTGTTCATTTGGTCAGTTTTGAACCTATATGTAAAATCACCATCTAAACCATCAATTTTGCCTAAATTTAGAAGTGGACCAATGATTTTGTTGTGCAACCTGTTTCTTTGTTGTTTAAGTGTTTGCACACCTTCAAATTGATGATATAAAGTTGTTTGAAGCATCACTTAAGCTGTTCAAACGCTTCCATACATTTTTTGGGCTTAAAAGCACCACTAAAGTGTCATTTTCTAGTACAGAATTCGATTTTGTTGTTGTTTGAAAACTTCCAATCTTTAAATTTCAATTCTTGATTGGCAAGAGCTGGTTTCATGTTTCTTAATGGAATGATATGATAAAAAAAGTATAGAACATCCATAAAAAGCAAAAGAAAACCAAGCAATCCAGTTTTGACCCCAAAAACCAAAAATCCAAAAATCTTCACTTCTTTGGGGACTTTCATCAAACAATTTGCAATTTTTATCAAACACTTTACTGCACTTCGAATTTGACTTGCGTTTTTTATTTTCTTGATTGTTTAATATGTTCTAGTGCCTTTTCTAGGTTCAGGTTCCTTTTGAGTCCCTCCTTTGATTCAATGCTCAAACTCACTTGAATTCAACTTGTTTGGCTTCCATTTATGCATTTCAATCTGTTTTGACTGAAAAAAGAAACTGGTGCAGTAACAAAATTTTGGTGTGACTGGTTTGGTTTTGTGCATTGGTGTTGTGACATTTCTTGAAGTCTCCTAGCTGCAAGAACCCTTCTCTAACAGGGTAGCATAATAGGAAGTGGAGAAATTGCTTAATTGGCTTCAAGAGTTGATCTCCAAGCTGTCTTTTTCTTCCTGATCCAACAACACTTCTTTGACCAGCACAACATCTTTTTCCAATCAGTTTGGATATGCACCAATTACATCCATTGCAGTTTCACCTTTTCACTTGTATTAGGCATAGTTTCAAGTGTTTTTCGTTCATTATATCACAGAACCTTTGAGGTTTAATTTGCTTTTTCATTTGCAACTTAAGTGTCTTGGAAAAATTCTTTTCAAGCAATTCCAAGTGCACCATTGAACATTGTAATATCTTAGTTTCCACTTCTTAGTGTGAAAGTGTGTTAAAGGGCTCAAAGTTTCACTTGCACTTTCACTTAGGACCGACCGTCTAACATTTTTCATTTACATTTGCATTCCTTCTTTAAATTTGCTTGAATGTTTTTTTATGTTTTACGTCTTCGTGATATATAGGTGCGCGTTTCATCTAGATAAACCTTCTTTAAATTGGCTTCATCACATCATGCAACATATGTTTAAATGCAGGTGCAGGTTCAGCGTATTGAAGATAACTTGGTAAACCTATCCCTCCACATGAACCAACAATTTGCTCACCTGAATGAAAATGTTAACTTAATTCTTCATCATTTAGATGATTAAGTTGCTTACTATTCCGTGAATGTACTACACGACTTTTTTGCTTATATTGACTTATGTGTTTGATAAATTACATTACCTATTTTTGAAAGTTGTTATGTTTGACATTAGTTTTCATACTTGTATTTATCGTTTAATTATTTGTTTCTTCAAAATTAATCAATCTCACTTCCATAACAAATAAATTCATATTATTTGATATAAAATTATATTACAAACAAATATTACATTTAAAAATAAACTCATTTTACTAAATTATAATTTTGTTACTTTTTAAAAATTAATTTTAATTAATATTTTTAATTTTTTACTCTTTATAAACATTTTTACAATTAAATATAACAATAACATTTTATATTACTTTAATAACTACAAGCGTTTTGGTAATCTTTAATTTTTACTAATTAAACAAATTTTTTAAATTTGTCACATGAATCAAATCTTACACTAATTTTCATAAACTTTACTTTCAAATTCAGTCAAACAAACAACAAAAAATTTATTCTGAAATTTCTCCAAATTCATTCGATTCCTCTTCCCGACGTATAAATCTGTCAACAATGACAAATCTGTCAACAAAGACGGATCTTTCAACAAAACATTAGCTAGACTTCTAAGAATTTTATGCCGTCCCATCAAACTTTTTGGCTTTTTTTGCACGAAAAAGGTGAAAACGGTTATTTGACATCCGTTATTATCATTTGATATGGATAAAATGGTTCTAATAAGAGTAATGGTATGGTGATAGGAAAACTTTTGTTGTTGTAAAAGTACCGTTGTCTGAAAAAAAATAGAAAGAAAAGTATTGGATTTGTTTGGACAAACATGGTTGGTGTTCTTCAATCCTCAAATCCATATAAATACGCGTTACTTTTTCACTCTACAAAATCAAAATAGAAATTAAAGGATCCATGCAGCAACAAAGAGCAAATGATAAGACCTAAACATGTATAATGAGATCAGCAATAATTTACATCAAGCAAGTCCCGCTTCCATTCCGGTGAATGTATCATAGAGAGGTTGATTCATCGTCTCTGGAAGATAAAACGCAAACATTCCTCCCACTATTCCACATGCTGCAAACGCCGCAAACGGCAGACACCCACCCAAAACCACCACAAACGGCGCCAGTATCGCTCCCATTTGCGCTGCCTGCGTGGTGCATCCAAGTGCGGCGTTCCTCACCACCGTCGGAAACAGCTCCGCCGTGTAAATAAACAACAAATTATAAGTCCCGGCCATCCCAAATATCCCCAAAACACCACACACCATTCTCACCACCTTCCACGCTCCGACGTTGCCAATCAAACTCCCTATCAAACAAAACAACCCGCTGAACCACATTGTCGCCACCGTCAATGGCTTTCGCCCAAACCTGTCCAAAAGCACCGCCGTTATTGTAAACGCCGGCATCTCAGCTACGGAGTTCAAAATCACGTTCAGGTAAAGGTTGGTTTCGAGGTTCATAACATTTAAACTAAGCCCGTAGTAGACAACGGAGCCTAAGAAGTTAAGAGCCACCGCTAAGAACAACCTCACACGAGTGACTGGAGAACGAATCACGTCTACGATGGATCCCACCAGCGCGTCTTTGTTTTCCAAGTTTTCGTTTTTGTAAGCCATCAAGGTTATGTCATTACCTGAATTTTGGGTTTTTGTGGACGATGCTTCATCGTCGAGAGAGAGGAAAACACCATCGGGAAGGTTTTTCCCGTTGGAAGAAGCAATGGTGGACATGAGCTTCATGGCTTCGGTTACTTTCCCGCGAACAAGGTACCATCTTGGGGACTCAGAGATAAAGGGTAGGACAAGGATGATGTAGAGGAAGGAGGGGATAGAGGAAGCTATATAGAGATAGCGCCATGATTGGAAGATGTAAGCGATTCCAGAGAGAACTGCAATGCCGCCAGAGAAGAAGTAGAAGGTGGACATGCCCGCCGTGCCGCGCTTCGTCGGGCCGATAGGTTCGGTGGCGAGGACGAAGGCAGTGAGGCCAACGCCGCCGCTGCTGAAGCCGGTGAGGAGGCGGAGGAGTGCGTAGATCCAGTAGTTGGGGGACAGTGCTGTTAAGCAGCCGAAGAGAGTGTTAAGGGCGCAAACCACTGTGAGAGAGCCTTTTCTCCCCAGGGATGAGTCTGAGAGGTGGCCAAATATTCCAGCACCTGAAAATTCACTGTCAATATTGTTTTTGTTTTGTGCCAAGAAAAACAAAGGAAGACAGCAATTTAAAAGTATATTTTTTAATTCAAATATTCATATTATTAAATATTTTAATATAAAATTATTTTAAAAAGTAAAACCAATATTTGTCCAATTTAATATCAAATTATTTTAAAAGTAGTTATATCCAAAACGAAAAGATACTTCATAAAGTAAAAACTCTTAAAAAATCTAAGTATTTTAGTTTTAGAAAAAAAATATTTTTACAGCTCTTAAAAAGCCAACTACTTCAGTACTCGTTTTATTAAAAATAAAATTATAATAAATGATAATTATTGTTAAGGAAAGGCTTTTAAAAGGGAGTTGTAAGTATACTCTTTTACTTGATTTGAGTTTAATAAGTTATACGTGAATGGTATTAATAATGGAAAAAGATATCTTTTATACAAATTTTTTTTGACAATAATTTGATATAATATATATGTTATTTTTTTATTAATTTATTATTGTATTGACATATTTTAAATCTAATAACATATATGTTATGTCAAAATATTATTAACAAATTTATAATAATATATCATTGCTTATTAATAATTGCTGTTTTTATTATACAACTCAAATTCCAGTGATGGAGGTGGAACTATTTCTTTCAGCACCAACTAATGTTAAAGATTCCACTAATAGCTTGTATACGGCCAACCATTTCGCTGTGTAAAACTCTAACTTTAACGGAGCGTAAGTTTTATGTTAATAACACACACTGCTTATAAATAATATATTGGGAGACGCATATTTTTTTTTTACCTACTCTGGCATATCCCGATCACATCGTTCAGGTTTTCCTGATTTTTCGCAGGTTTTCAATTATGTTCATGTAATTTTCAAAATTTGTCATATGTACGTTTCTAGTCTATACACTTTTAATATAAGTTATATTATCATTTTAATATATTTTTTATCCCTACAACTACATTGTCTTTAACTTTATTGAACTTTTATTTTGGAATAATATTAGTAGACGTTTATGGACACACATGGAGCGTAATCCTCTACTTAAAACACGGCCTAACTATAGCTTTATTGAATTTTCGTTGCATATTTAAATAAGTATGTGCAATAAAAAGGGACTTTATGCAATGAATACAAGTTATAAAAAGTTACAAATATATGTAACGAAAGTGACATGTGAAGAATAAACAAAGGAAGCCAAACAAAAGGAAGGCACATGCATAAAATAAGTAGTTTTGGTAGACAGCTGAAAAGTTGTCATCCACTTGTCCTAGAGATGAGGTATATATTCAAAACCATGAACTCTCAATCAAAATCAACAAAGTAAAGTGCAACGCATCTAAGTGGGTAAAGGACAAAGAAGATTGGTGTGCTTAATAAGTCCGTTTCTCATTCACACTTTTTTCCCTTTCCCTCAATCTCAACCCAACACAACTTAATTTCCTACCTTGAGTCACTTCTAACTCACTTTTTAATATTTTTCTAGTATACTTCTTCACGCTCATCTCGTTTTCGGTTTATACTTTCCGTAATTATTATATTATATTCAAACGCTACAAATTAAACAAATGCCCTTTCGAAACGCAAACCATTACAACCACGACTCCACAAAACAACCAAACATTATGTCATCCTCGAACTTCGTCAACCATTCACAGCCTATTCTAAATTGCTTTTATTAAGAAATTTCAGAAGCTGGTCCACGACAAAAGCTTCAAATTGGGAGAGATTACTGGACAAAACGTCACAGTAGAACGTTGTCTAAACATTTATACTTTTTTCAGTAAATTAATAAAATAGAACAAAACATTATCCCACAATTTTCCTTAACCACATCCTTCGACATTTTTAAATCCGAAAACGAAAGCTTTAATTCCATGATTTGTATGTAGTTTTCATAAGGATAAAGCATATTCTTATATATTCCCTATATATATATATATATATATATATATATATATATATATATATATAAATGTAAGTTTTCATCTTATAACAAAATTAATATATTTTTCTTGTTACATTTTACATAAGATGTTTTCAAAATTAAAACTAACATTTTTTAAATATTTTTGAAATTTTAAAATATATTTCACCCTCTTGAAAATGAGCGCAACGCCCCTCTTATACAAGAATTTGGTTACTTTTGCATTAATTTTTTTAATCAATATTTTTAGATTAACTAAATGATCATCAATCAAACAGTTAAGATTATGCGGATCACAAATGAAGAATCTAGAAGAGAAAAATAACTGACCAATCATGCATCCGGCGAAGAACAGGGCCTGAACTAATCCCACTTTGAACTTATTACCGCAAATCAGACTCCATTCCGAGACGGTAGAGCCGTGGCGGCCGCCGACCCACTCCCACGCACCTGGCGAGAGACCGCAGGCACCGCCAGCCACTCCGCTGTTGCAGTTGGCGCCGGGGACGCACTTCCAGTCTGGTTCGCGGTCGGCAAAGATCATGACCATGGTGTGGAAGGCCTCGAGCGCCCAGGCGAGGCTGGTGAGGATGAAGTGTTTGAGCTGCCACCGCCCGAACTCGCCGCAGTACTTCTGCAGCATGTCATCGATGCAGAGCTTTTCCGCCGCTGGCTTCTTGTCTTCCGCCGGCAGAAACGGCGAGCGGAGGTAGTCGAAGTCAGAGGGCAGAGTGGCGGCCATTACAAACTCAACACTTTTTTGCGTTCCTCGTGTTTGTTAAATGGTCTTTCGTTACTCTGCAAGACACCAATAATAATATAAGTTGAGAAATCACGTGGTGAGTATGCAACTACATCGTTCGATGTACCCGAGATAAATGTATGTTTATTTTATATTTTTATATAAAAATATTAAAATTATTAATATTATAATTATAAAAATAAATATAAATAATTTTTATAGTTTTATATAAAATTGTATTTATTTTCTAAGTATTTTTATACTATAAATAGTTATTTTAATTTCAAAAAGTGGTAGAAAAAAGCACTACATAAAAAATCATGTAAAAAATAAATATAAATATTTTTATAGTTTTATATAAATGTTGATTTATTTTGTAAGTATTTTTATGTTATAAATAGTTATTTTATTTTAAAAAGTGGTAGAAAAACACTAAATAAAAAAATCATGTAAAAAATAAAATTAACAAAGTAATTATTTTACTTTGAAAAATCTATTTACTTCAAGATAAAATTAGAAAAAAAGTTACATACAATAAAATGTTTTTCTACATATTACTAGTGAAAATACAAACATATATTATATATTAATGAGTATGTCCACCTATGATAATAAAAAAATAAAAATTAATTTTTCTAATTTATTCAAATAATAAAATATTATTAAATTACGGAAACAATGTTTTTAGAAAATAATTATGAAAAATTAATTATAAAATTCAAAAAGATAAAATAATTAATAAAGTAGTTTATATATACTATACATAAAGATATTTCTCTTTTGTGTACATATTTATTATTCTAATTTTACCTTTTAAATACAAGTTTTTTAAATTAAAATAATTACTTTATATATTTAGTTTTGAGTAATTGCTTCTTTAAGTTTTAACGGTTTTTATTTTATTGTTTTTTAAAAATAACCATTTTTTAATTAAAATATTATCTACAAAATAAATAAAAGTTATTTACAATGAAACTATAAAAATTATTTATATTTACTTTTATAATTATAATAATAACAATAATATTATAAATTAATAGTTGTTCATCAATTTGTTGGATTTAATCATATGATTAATGAGATTTAAATATTTCTATTAATTATTTTACTTTTTATTAGTAATAATACATAAAAAAAATTAGTCTGTTATTTTTTTTTCTTTTATATTTTTTTTTCTCTTATACATTTCTTCATTATCAGCTTTATTTTATAACATGTTATCAACATAATTCTCTATCCGATTGAGCCAGTGGAGGCATTTTCTCTCTAAAAGCAGTGTCTTACGTGTCAAGATTCTTTGTAATTTTTTTTTCATTTACAAGTTTATCTTACATTTTTATTTTTGTTATAAGTATTGTTTTACTTTATCAATTTTCAATAGGACTTATTATTATTATTCCTTATATTTGATTATTTTTCTAATATTTACTATTGTTTTATTAATTTCATAGCTTTGTATATGAAAAATGATTACTATTGATATTTTATATACTAGTTTTAAACATGTCAAGCCTTGTGAAATTTAAACTTGTAGTTTCTCGTAATACGAAAAAGAATTATTTATTTTGGATATTCAATGTTTTAAAATATTTAGATGCAATGGGTTTTGACGATGTTATTAAAAAAATAAATAAAGTATTTTGAGCAACTAATTTACTCATGTAACAACAATATCATGAAAAGAGATTCACAAATATTTTGAATTTATTTTATGTCTTACTGTGACTGAAAAAAACAACGAGCTTTTGATGAAAAAATCATGAGATCTGTCTAACTGGTTCTGCTTCATTCCCATAAGTGAATGCAACTATATCTATGATTCATATTTTAATGGTCGTAAATCATGGCCTCAATCGTGATTGTGGCCTTGCTAGTGATCATGGTTGATCGTTAAGGAAATTTCAAGGAGATAATTTATCATTTGAAATGGAATAATAATGTGAAAAAGTGAAAAGAAAAATGTAAACAATAAAATGAAAATATAAGTTATCATTGAGGTGATAAAGGTCATTTGAGTCGTACACCAAATTATCTTAAAAAATAAGAAGAAGAACATAGTGTTAAGATATGTCAAATATTCTATATTAGGCAATCAAATATTGTGTTAGCTATAATTTAGGCATTATTATAATTTGTGTAGATTCGTGCAATTGTCATTCCATTAATGGATGAGAAATTATAGGACCCTTATATGTATATATATGTGGTACACTACTCTTTGAAATAATACATCAGAATTATTCTTTAAACCTTTTTTATATGGTATCAGAGCCAAGTTAGAGTCTATCCTTGTGAGATTTGTGTGGACATATTATTCCACCCACTATCGGACCACCATTTATGTCTAGTCTCATGTTCAAAATGTATATACCTCAGCATGAGGGGTGATTTGTTGGAAGTTCCACATTGACTAAAGATAAGACCAATTTATAGTATATAAGTGGGTGTAAACCTTACCTTACAAGCTGATTTTGTGATGTTGAGTTAGGCTTAAAATTCACTTCTTAAAATGATATCAAAGTCAAACACCGACATCCTCTACAATATAGGAATCGATGCTGCTTCCAAGAACCATACTTCTACTACTACTAGATTTATGACCAAGTCATGTATATCTAAATTTGCTCTTAATATTTATGTGTAAGAATGTGAAATATGTGTTTTGATATAGATTTGTGGTTTTGATTTTGTTATATTATACATTTATAAAGCTTCAAAGATTTTCAAAGATAATTTTTATACTTAGTTTTATCTGATATTATATGATAATATATGACTACTGAAATTGATTAATTTTGGGAAGTTAAGGTTATTAAGTATATTAAAATTTAATTACATGTATGATCATTTGGTATGCAATAGAGTTGCATAGACTAATAGATTGTGTCTTGCTGATAGTGCAACAACTCATACAATTCTCAAGGGTAATATTGTTTTTTCTCATGTTTGGTTATGCAAGAAGTCAATATTAGCATTATTTTTGGTACTATAAATATATTTGAAGACTCCAAAATAGCTATTATACTTCTACCAAGAAGTATAATAGAAACTTATTACGTTTCAAGGATATTCGTCTAAATGAAGGAGATATGAAATATTTTTATATCATTTGAATTGAGTTGAATAAAAAACGTGTATGAGAAATTATCAGCCTTCTCTTATGACTTGTACTACATCTATATTAGTACAATTGAAATGCATTTCATTGTAAGCTAGAAGCTTACGAATCAAAATGAGTTTCTTGTTTGCCATGATCGGTTAAGTCATTTTGAATCTATCATGATATGAAAAATAGTTGAAAACTCATAGAAATTTGATAATACCATATTAGAAAAAAAATAGAAATGAGTAGATCTCATTTTTAGAACGAATATAAGATGATATTTGTGGTCGATACATTCATCATTGGGATCATTTAAATATTTCATAGTTTTAATTAATGTATCAACTAGATGGTCACATATTTGTTTATTATCAATTTGTTGTCATGCATTTGCAAAGTTATTAGCATAATTAATCATGTGAACAACTCACTTCCGAGATTATCCGATTAAGAAAATTCGTCTTGATTTGCTTTTCATGAGTATTGCATGTCAATTGAAACTGAAGTTGAACATTTAGTAGCACATGTTCATACTCAAAATGGACTTGCAGAATCATAAATAAAATGTTTAAAACTAGTTGCAAGACTATTACTTATAAGACTTAATCTTCCAATGACTACTTAGGGATATGCAATTTTGCATGCTACAATATTGATTTGCATTAAGCCAACAAATTATCACAAATACTCTATTATGCAGTTGATTTTTGGTCAATAACTTAATATTTTTCATTTAAGGTTTTTTGGGTGTGTTATGTATGTTCTAATTTTCCCACTAAAAGGGACTACTATAGGTCCTTAAAGACGATTAAGAATATATGTTGGATAAGATTCTCCATATAAAATATCTTGAACCATCAACAAGAGACTTATTTACAGTTTGATTGTCGAATGTCATTTTGATGAATAAGTTTTTTCCAACATTAGGGGAGAAAGAAAACAACTGGAAAAGGATAACTAAATCACATATACCAATTGCTAATGTTCCAAATAAAATTAATATTAATTCATAACATGCTTGAAGCATGGTAGGCCTATTGGGCTCCAAAGATAAAACCCTAGAATGAGAAAATGATTTAAATGACAAGATGACATAATCGAAAAGGTTCTCAAAAGATTTATTTGACATAATTAACGAGTAGGTTCCAAAAGAACCTTAGGCACCTGAAAATGTTGAAAATAATGAGATCTCAATAAATTATGTCATGAATAAGATAATATAGCACCAAAATGAAGTCAACATTGATGAAACTTTTTCATATAATATAGCTATGAATGATATGAGTGACAATAAGGATCAAGAACCAATGATTATTAATGATTTTCAACAAAGAAATGATTAGCCAAAATGGAAAGATGCAATAAAAGCATAAATAAATTTGCTTGCTAAACAAAAGGTTTGTGGACCCGTAGTTCACTCACTTGAGTATGTAAAATCGTTAGGTACCAATGGACTTTTGCGCAAAAAAAAAATAAGAATAGTGAAATTGTTAGATACAAAGCATGGTTAGTTGCTCAAATTTTTTTACAAAGACCTAATATTGATTTTTGAAGAGACATATTCACTAGTTTTGGGTGCAACAACATTTCAATATTTGATTAGTCTAGTTGTACAAGAAGGTATGCATTTACATCTAATGGATGATGTTACAACCTATTTGTATGATTCTTTTGAGAATGATATTTATATGAAACTTCCTGAAGGATTTAATTTGCATAACAAGAAAAGTTTTAAAAAGGATTATTTAATAAAACTAAACAAGTCACTTTATGGATTATAGCAATCAGAACATATGTGGTATAACTATCTTAGTGAATACCTTTTAAAAGAAGGATATTTTTCCTTATATTTATATGAAAAGATTCGAATATGAATTCGTCATAATTGTTGTTTACGTAGATGACATATTACAAAGGCAATTGATTGCTTAAACAAAGAATTTGAGATGAAGGATCTTGGAAATACTAAGTTTATTTTGGGATTATATAAATGGACAAGTCACGTTCTTTATGCACTCTATTGGTTGTGAGGTTGTTAGATGTTGATAAAAGTCTTTTTAGACCTCAAACAAATATGAAGAGCTTTTTGGTTCAAAAGTACAATATATTAGTGTTATAGGAGCACTAATGTATCTTGCGAATTATACTCAACCTGATATAACATTTTCTGTAAATTTGTTAAGTAATATATAGTTCTTCACCTACAAAAGACATTGAACTGAAGTAAAACATATACTCATTATCATAAAGGTACTATGAATATGGACTTACTTTATCAAAATGATTCAAAATTAAATCTAATGGGTGATGCATGTGTATGTTATTTATCAAATCCTCACAATTGTTGATCATAAACAAAATATTTGTTCACATGTGGTTAGTCTTGTCAAAACAGGCCACCAAGCCCAACTCGGCCCGACCCACCACGAGTTGACCATTTAATGAGTCAACCTAACCTGACTAATTTATTAGCGAGCCGAAAAAATTTGAACACGGCCCGACCCATCACGGGTTGGTAAGTTAAACGGGTTGGCTCATTGACTCACTTAATTACAAATTTTTTTAATTAAAAAAAATAACAATTTTTTTAATTCAAATTTAAATAATTATAAAATGATGTTAAACTTCAAAATTAATTTAAAATAAAAAATTAACATACAACTCAAATATAATTCAAAAGCAAACCCATAAAGAGAATAAATAAGTTTATAATATTGATACTTTTTGTCACTTATCCATTTATAAGATTGGAGTCTTAAATGGATAAATTTATAATATGTTGCTCTTTGAAACATCTTTTTCTTTATTCACATTTACAATACAATAAAAAATTTTAACTAATAATATGAAACACTAAATAATAAATAATTAAATTAAACTAGGTAGGTTGGTGAGCCAACCCGACTCACACTAGTACAAAAATAGCGTATAACGTCACGCGTTTAACGTCCAACCACTGAATAGTCAACACAATTATTAAACGTTGTTTAGAATTGTAATTCGACGTAAAAGGATATAAAACATCGAATGCCACAACGTTAGACGTCAAAAGGTTAGTGAATTCAATAAAAATTTGAGCGGGAGATTGAAAATTCAATAAAAATAAGTAGTTTATTAATACATTAATTTTCATTATAAAAATCACAAAAAATATTTTATATAGATTAATTTTAATTTAAAACATAATTAATTTTTTTGTTTTTTCTTCTTTTAATATTAAATATGCCGGTATATTAATTAAAACCTATGACAATGGTTTCATAATGTTGCTTATTTTGATACGCTTTAGCATTTTTTAAAAATAAATTTAGTTGTTTAAATTAAGAAATTATTCTTGGTACTTATTTATTTGACAATAACTTGATGTTTTTTATATTTAAAATCTTATTATGTATAAGAATAATTGTGTAGAAGAAAATTAATATATAAATGTTGTTGATGGAAAGAGATTGTTGGTGAAGTTGATGATGTCTAAATGTTTAATAAAATCTAGATTAATAAAGTTAAGTCTAAAATAGATTGTAAATCAAGCTTGAATACTCTTAGAAATCAAAGTAATTAAACTATGATTAATTAAGAGAATCTTTGACCTAAAAAGAATTAAAACATAACTACAAGAAAATCTGTTATTACCGACGGTACATTACCGAAGGCCTTTGGTAAGTTACACTTTCTGAAGGATTTACCGAGGGCTTCTAGAGGAGTAAAATACCGAAGGATTTAGACGGTCGGTGGTAATGGAAGTGTTAATTACCGAAGGCCTATGCCCATCGGTAAGTGGTTCGGCTATATGAAATAACAATTTGGGTTTTCCCTCCCCTAATTGCATTTCGCAAAAACACTTCTTCCCCAAAACAGCAAAGCTCTCATTGCTAATCTTACTCTGAACTACCCCTACCCTAACCCCAATCGTCAACCGGCGTTGTTCCCTAATCCTCCATTGCAAATCGCCGTTCCCCAATCTCCAGTGTATGGTTTCTCTTCAAACCCCCATTCTCCAATCCTCCATTGTCGTCACTCTTCAGTCGTGGTCCTCTATTGGAGGGGGCTGCCGTGGAGGTAAGTTGTAAATTGTGATTGTTGCAACGTTGTTAAATGTTAATTTTATCATCTTTCTGGTTTTATTAGTTGCTTATTCTGTGTTTTGATACGGTCTCTGTAATCCAATGTGTGTTTGATTGTGTTGAGTTGAAGTTGATATGATATAGTTATAGACAAGTTAAATACTATGGTAGATTTCCAGTAGCTTTGCTTTGGAACCCCCCATCAGATCCCTTTGATTTGGTTATTGGAAAATGTATGTTTAAGGGAAACTTTATTGCTAGCTTTCCCAATCCTGTCATGTACAATTTAGGAATCACCAAACTGCAACCATGATTTCCAACTCTGTGGCTCATAATTTGAGTACTGCAAACCCAATGACTTTTTCTACTGTTGGTGCTGCAAACTTAAATCCATTTGTCTTAACTGTTTCAAGGCATCTTCACTCCACTAACAAATTTGTTTTGGATGATATACACTCAATCTCACCATCACTCAACTATTTGGCTTCTATCCCAAAATTTGGCTATAGGAGTTGCCAATTTTCACACTTTTGCATTCTGAATAACACACTTGAATTCTAAGATTCTTGTTCCTCTTCATTTCCTAAGATGCTACCCTTGTAGGGAAGGGTTGTGCAACTTGAGTTCTCCAATTGGACTTCACAACACCCTTTAAATGAGCCAAGACAATCACCAAATAGATTAGTTAACTTCACCAGATTTTGCACCAGATATTGGTTTTAAAATTGACACTTAGCAAGCCAAAAATCTTTAAAGCAATGAAAAAGGGTATATAAATGAAGGAGGCACACAATTTGATCCTAGGAATGGTTCTAGAACAGATTAGGTAAAGCAAGAAAATTGGTTGGTGAATTGACTTAAAATTGGTGTTTAGAGCAACTGAATTAGTGAAATTCTATTTTGGAAGCATTTAGCCTCTGTTGGCAGTTTGCACAAGTCATATTTGGTAAACAAAGTTGCTCAAATAATCAAATTCATAATCTAAACTTGTTTATGCAAATTGGCCAATTAAACCACCATTTTTTAGCACTATATGGGTTTAAGTTGCAGATTTTTGGTATTGAAAGTTTGTTGTGATTAATGCATCAATTTTAGTCTCAATTTGGTAGCAAAAGTTTGGTTCAATTGATTAAAAAGACATGCATTATTCAAGAATATAGAATAATCAAGTGATAGAAAGCATATAGAACCTAGAAATCCATATTAGAGGCCATGAAAATCAAATGCTCAAAATCTGAAATTCTTTGTGGCATTTCATCAAACACCTTTAAAAATATCAAACAGTTTGCATCTGGAATGAATTTTGAACTGTGATTTTGGTTTTTCTTGCTTTCTTAATCTGTTTTAGATCCTTTATTAAGTTCCTTTTGAGTGGTTGTTGTTATTCCATCTCTGTTCCATTTGAATTCCTCATTATTGGCTTCTAAGTTGTCAACATTGAAAGAAATTGGTTTGTTGAATTCTGGTGCAGTATGATAAATTTGTTTGGTGATGTTTGATTTGGTTTTTCGTGGTTTGTGACATCTGATGCACTGTGTAGGTTTGCTGTTCCAACCTTTATTTCTTTGAAACTTAATTTTGGTTGTATGATGGTGTATTTTACTACATATTTGGCAATAGCAAGGGTTGATTTTCGGTTTATGCTTTTTCTGTGCTATTGGAAAGCTTGAACAAGTTTAAATTGGTGTTTGAAAGTTGGTAGTTTCGTTCATTTGGTCATAATTTGTGTTATATGAAGACTTCCTTTGTAAACCATCACTTTTTGAGTTAAAATGGAAGTTGTGATTTTGAGTTGCAAGCTGTTTATAATTCATTTTAGAGTATAAACACAATTAAAATCATCAAACAAAGTTGCTTGAACATTCAGTTGTGTGTTTAAATCACTTCCATACATTTTTTAGTATGAAACCACCAAACTATAGGGACTTTCTCTAGTGCAGAATTTATTTTCCAACTACTGTTTGATTATTTTGTTTGCCCAAATTCAATTATGGATTATTAAATTAATGTAATGAAATGTAATGAATAAACCTAAATACACTTTTATTTAATGGCTAGAAGGGGAGGAAGAGAGTGTATAGAGAAGACTTGAGTAGGAAAGAAAAGCAAAGGCGAAGGTATGGTGACCTAAACTGAAATTGCATGAGTGTATGTGCTATGTTCTATTATTTACATTCTTGTCTCATGAATTTTATCTTGTTATAAAATGTTGTGAATGTTGAGTTTCAATGTTAAGTTATGTTGATTGGAGTTTTATGATGTTGTATACATTAAGTTTTGTCAAACTTGTGAATGGTTTGAAACTGATTGATAAATATGTAAGAGGTTTTATACTTAGAATCTAGTATGCAAACCTGAAAGCCTGAAAAGGTCTACTAGAAATGCACTACAATGGTTAAAATGTGCAAATAACACTAAACTAGCCTAAGAAACAACAAAGAAACTGTCCTAACAAGTTTAGAATGGTAAAACCTATCTAATTAGAAACTCACACTACAAAAACAACCTAGAACTCAAAATTTGGCTATAGGAGTTGCCAATTTTTACATTTTTCCTTGTTGGACAGTCCTTTGAATTCACAAATTGTGCTCCTTGTCCACTTCCTAAGATGCCACAAAGTCTTCACAACACCACAATTTCATACAAAAATGTGCACCAAAGCACATAAAAAACTACACCAGATATTGTCATTGGACAACACCAAAGTATGACTTCAATTGGACAATTTTAAGATGCCAAAAAGCTTAAAAGAAATACAAATAATTGCCAATTTACCTAAACTAGAATACTTTTAAGTAAAGTAAACATCCTAACAAGTCTAAAGTATTGAAATCAAGTTAGGAAAGTAGTGAAATGCAAAGAATAACCTAAATATTTGAGTATTTAGGTTGTAAAAAGTGTAGTTAAAAGGTCAGAATTTGTCAATTTACCTAAAGTAGACTATTTTTACTTATGTAAACATCCTAACAAGTATAAAGTATTGAAATCAAGGTAGGAAAGTAGTGAAATGCAAAGAATAACCTAAAACCGGTAGTTTAACTATTTAGGTTCTAAAAAGTGTATTTAAAAGGTGAGAATTTGCCAATTTACCTAAACTAGCATAGTTTTAAGTAATCTAAACATCCTAACAAGTCTAAAGTATTGAAATCAAGATAGGAAAGTAGTGAAATGCAAAGAATAACCTAAAACTCAAAGTTTGAGTATTTAGGTTCTAAAAAGTGTACTTAAAAGGTGAGAATTTGCCAATTTACCTAAACTAGCATAGTTTTAAGTAATGTAAACATCCTAACATGTCTAAAGTAGTGAAATGAACCTAGGAAACTATTCAAAAGCAAAGAATTAGGTAAAACTAAAAATTTGAGTAGTTGGAACCTAAAAAAGTGTACTTACAAGGTGAGAATTTGCAACCTGACCTAATGTACACTTATTTTAAGTAATGTGAACATCCTAACATGTCTAAACTAGTGGAATGAAGCTAGGAAAGTTGTCAAAAGCAAAGAATAACCTAAAACTCAAAGTTTGAGTATTTAGCACCTAAAAAGTATGTTCAAAGGGTGATAAATTGCAAATAGACCTAATGTAGAATAATTTTAACTAATGTGAACATCCTAACATGTCTAAAGTAGTGAAATGAACCTAGGAAACTATTCAAAACCAAAGAATTAGGTACAACTCAAAATTTGAGTAGTTGGAACCTAAAAAAGTGCACTTACAAGGTGAGAATTTGCAACCTGACCTAATGTACACTTATTTTAAGTAATGTGAACATCCTAACGTCTCTAAACTAGTGGAATGAATCTAGGAAACTTGTCAAAAGCAAAGAATAACCTAAAACTCAAAGTTTGAGTATTTAACACCTCAAAAATGGTGTTCAAAGGGTGATAAATTGCAAATAGACCTAATGTAGAATAATTTTAACTAATGTGAACATCCTAACATGTCTAAAGTAGTGAAATGAACCTAGGAAACTATTCAAAACCAAAGAATTAGGTACAACTGAAAAAGTCGTTAGTTTTGATCTATAGTTGTTGTTGTGTGATCCTTAATGTCAAACCACCAATTTTTTCATTTGTGTTTCTGTTTGGCATTTAGACCATGGCTGCACATCTTGAAATTTTATATCCTTGCAGAAATTTGTTATTAAACCTGCAGCCTACCAGGGATTGGTCTGCTGATTGTGATTGTGTAGTTGGTTCTTCACTAAATTTGGTTTGTTACTAGATACTTTTATAGCTATTTGATTGCCTAAATTATGTTAATATGTATTATATATCCATGCTTTTATAAATATTTGATTACCTAAATTATGTTGATGTATATATTGTATGTTCATGAGTATTGTATTTCATTTATTAGGCTACAACTTGATTAAGTTAAGTAGTCATTTAAAATCCTATGGTACTACACACATTCTCAATGCAATGAGAAGGGTAAAAGTACTATAAACACTTAGAAACTACAAAATATTTGGAAGTACTCTATAAAAGAGAACTTCAGTAGTAATAAGTTGTCTCCCCCAACTTTAATACACAGCCCCTTAGGATGTCTAAGGCATTTCAATACTAAGGACTTCTCTTTGCATATACTTGTTGTATGCTTATGAAAGCAATGTTCAAATTGCCTTCCATGTTTAACTTAAGTAGTAATAGGTTTATTACTTATGTCACATGGAGTGTTACTATTTTGGCTAAGTTTTTCTTTGTTTGGCTTGTCACAGAACATGGCCCATTTTCCTAACCACCGTGGGTGGATGTACGACCGTTGTTATAGTGGAAGGAGAGGTTTAAAGGAAGCTTTTGTCATCGGAGTTGAAGAGTTTGTCGAGACGGCTCAACAATATCAATATTATGCTCTTGATGGAGGGATTCGATGCCCCTGCATCAAGTGTGATTGTACAAGGATTTTGAAAGATGAAGTCGTCAAAGTTCACCTATACCAAAGAGGGTTCATGGCTAATTACACGGTTTGGACATTTCATGGTGAAGAAATTCCTTCAACCTCCACTACAGCTAAAAATCGGCTTGAATCGGGTTCGAATACTATTGTACATACATCTGAGATAGATCAATTTTCCTATATGCAAGAGATGGTTGACAATGCTCTTCGTCGACATGCTGAACAAGAAGAAAACGATAGTCATGATGAAGAGTCTCCAAATGAAACCACTCAGAGGTTTTACAATTTACTGACAAAGACAAATCTACCTGTATTTGAAGGTTCATCTAAGTTAAAATTTCAGTGTGCATTAGACTCATGGCTGGTAAATCTAATTGGAACATTCCCAATCAAGCAGTGGACTTCTATACAAAATTGAAGTTAGATTTGACACCACCAAACAATTCTATGTCAAAGAATTATTATCAAGCCAAAAGATGTGTTTCAAAGCTAGGATTGGAAGCCAAAAACATTCATTGTTGTGTTAATGGTTGTATGTTATTCTATGATAATGAAAGTGGAAAAAATGATGCATTGTTGGTTGAATGCAAGTTTTGTGGCTCACCTCGATATCATTTGATGCATGCTGGACGGAGGCAAAAAAAACCAATTCCCTTAAAGTCCATGTTCTACTTGCCTATAATTCCAAGATTACAAAGAATGTTTACTTCAATGCAAACATCAGAACACATGACATCGCATGATGGTAACAAAACTGAAGGATTTTTGCGTCATCCTTCTGATGGTGAAGCTTGGAAGCACTTCAATCGTAAACATCCATCCTTTGCTAGTGAACCGCGTAACATCTGCATCACCATATTCATGCTGGTCGGTGATAATTACCCCATACAATCTACCACCTGAGATGTGTATGACAAAGCCTTACATGTTTTTAACATGTATAATACCAAGTGCATCTAATCCCAAATCAACGATTGATGTTTATTTGGAGTCTTTAATTGATGATTTGAAGAAGCTATAGAATGATGTATGGACGTATGATGTTTTAAGGAAGCAAAATTTCCTTATGAGGGCAGCTTTGATGTGGACTATTAATGACTTTCCAGCGTATGACATGTTATATGGTTGGAGCATGCATGGTCGATTAGCTTGTCCATATTGCATAAAACATACAAAGTCATTCCAATTGAGTTATGGTCGAAAAAGTAGTTGGTTTGACTGTCATCGACGGTTCTTGCCCATTGATCACCCCTTTAGAAGAAACAAAAAGGAATTTCGTAAAAGGGCAACTTGAAACGGATATGCCCCCGCCGAAGTTGACTGGATCACACGTTTGGAGAAGAGTGAAAGACTTGCCAAAAGTCATTGTATGTGGTCAGAATAGGATAGAAGGGTTTGAAGAATGGCATAATTGGACTAAAAGAAGCATATTTGGGGATCTTCCTTGTTGGAAAGACAACTTACTAAGACATAACCTCGATGTCATGCACATAGAAAAAAATTTCTTTAACAATGTCTTTAACACAGTTATGAATGTTATTGCTAAGACAAAAGATAATGACAAAGCAAGAAAAGATTTACCTTTGTATTGTGGACGAAAAGACTTAGAGTTGAAGGCGCAAGGTAACGACCGATTCTTTAAACCAAAAGCAAATTACACCATGTCAAAAGACGAGGCAAGAATAGTGTGTGGATGGATCAAGGAGCTTAGAATGCCAAATGGATATTCTTCTAAGTTGTCCAGATGTGCCAATGTTTAGAACGGTACTATTCAAGGGTTGAAGAGTCATGATTGTCATGTATTCATGGAGACTTTCATCCCTCTTGCGTTCAGTTGTTTGTCAACGCCCGTGTTAAATTCACTCATAAAAATCAGTAACTTCTTTAAAGATTTGTGCTACACGACACTAAAGAAAAATTCCCTTGGAAAGATGGAAGAAAATATCCCAACTATTATCTACAAATTAGAAAGAATATTCTCTCCTACATTCTTTGATTCAATGGAGCGTCTTCCAATTCATCTTGCATATGAAGCTTGGATTGGGGGACCTGTGCAATACAGGTGGATGTATCTCTTTGAAAGGTTTATGGGAGAATCTAAATGTTCAATTAAAAAAAAGCTAGAGTAGAAGGCTCAATTTGTGCAGCTTACTTGCACAGAGAGACAACCTATTTTTGTTCACATTATTTCAAAAACTTCATGTTGTCCCCCATTAATGTCAGAAATGAAATGCAATGGCAAGTTGAACCACGTCAAGGTGCATTATCAATTTTTCGACAATTAGGCCGTCACGCAGGGAAAGAATTCATTCATTGGTTAACTAATGCTGAATTCAACTCTGCTCATGTCCAAGTCTTAATCAATTGTAGTGAAGTTAAGTCGTGCCTTGAGTATGTCATTATCCAACTCTTACCTTTGAAATGGTTAAATTGTTATACACTAATTTATTTCATTTGTGCCTGCTCATTTCTTGTGGCTGAGCAAGTTGCAGAAGGAAATGTTTCTGCTAGAATACACTCAGAGTTTCCCCAATGGTTCAAAAATCAGGTCCGTACTTTTTCCTATGTTTTAAGGAAGGTTAATTTGACTCTTTCTTTTAAAATTTTTTTGGGGTCTTCGTAGGTTTTTAATCAGGCATTAACTACCACAGTTCAATATTTAAGACATCTCTCCAATTGGCCAATGAGATGTGTGAAAGAATGGCACACTTACTTCACCAATGGTTACAAATTCCATACGCATGAATGGTCTAAGGAAAGAAAACAACAAATTGTGGTGTGTACGCCAAGGAACTAACAAATGGTTGTTATGATGATTTCTACGACATCATTCATAAAATGTATGAGCTAGAGTACAACAGCACTACTTCTCCAAACAAAGTAGTACTTTTTTATTGTGAATGGTTTGATCCTCTAGAGCTGGTACTAGAGTGGATCCTAGGTTTAACATTGTCGAACTCCACCTGAGATTAAGATATGGACCGTTTGATCCTTTCATTCTAGAAACTAATGTTAGACACGTTTGTTATGTGCCATATCCATCATTCCGCAATATTGACAAGCGTGGTTGGGTTGTAGCAATACAAACCAAGCCTAGAGGTCGCATTGACTCAAATGAGGTTGAGGAAGATGTTGCCTACCAACTTGACCAAATGTCACAAGCACAAGACATTATTGAAGTTGAATGTATAACCGCATTGCACGACCCTGGTGGTGATGGAAATGAATTAGAAGCAGCAAAACAAGGTGATGATGAAGAAGAAGAAGAAGAAGAAGAAGAAGAAGAAGATGATGATGATGATGATGATGATGATGATGATGATGATGATGATGATGATGATGATGATGATGAAGAAGAAAATGATGATGATGATGATGAAGAAGAAGAAGAAGATGAAGATAAAGATCATGATGACGATGATTGAATGTTGGACATCTATTGTAACAAATTGAACTATCAATTCAATTGAGTTATGTAAAATATCATCTTAAAAGTTGTATGCAATTATTTTACATTCATTTTAATTTGTACTAATCATTCCTTAGGTGGATGTATTGTTTCACTTTATTTGTAACAATTTCAATGCAGTAATGATAGGACAAGGTTCAGAACATCCTGATAAAGGAAGGGGGTAGTAAGGCCTAAAAAGAGGCAATCATTACACCTATTGGAGGAGGGTAAGAAAACATCAATTTAATGTTCCAAGCATATACTGTATTATTCTAATATTTGACTTTTATTTTGGTATAGGTTTTATCCAACAAAAACAGCATCCAAAGCAATCACAGCCACCATCAAGCAACAGTTTGATGAGCCATGGGTGACATGGGGACAGATACCTCAAACACAAAGAGATGTCTTCTTTGAGCGTTTTAAGGTACACTTGTGTTTATTAACATAATGTACAACAATTAGTTTTAAATGTTAAGGTCCTCAATTATCTTATCCAATATTAATCTTTTTTGTCAACAGAGAAAGGTTTCATGGAGCACTAACCATGAAGAAAAGGTGAAAAAAAATTTTCACTCCAAAGCATCTCATAGATTATCTGAGATGTTTAAAAAGGCTAGATCAGAAGGAAAAAAACCTAATTGGATGGGGGATATTGTTTGGAATGGTCTTTTGGAGAAGTGGAACATGCCACTTTATAGACAAAAATATGAAACGGCCAAAAAGAACAGGATCTGACAAGGGTGGTTGTTTGCACACTGGGGGTTCCATTAGCGTGCATGAACATGCAATTCGTCTGGTACATATAAATTTATTTTTACATTTCAACTCATAAACTTTACAAGTATTTGATGTTAACAACTTACATCTTCTTTGCTTGCAGTCACAGGAGCTTGGTCGTTCAGTGCATGTTGATGAAATATTTCAGCAGACACATATTCGAGCATCAACAGGAGAATTTGTCGATGAAAGGTCTAGGCGGACACATGTTAGTTTCTACTAACTCTATTATATTCTTTATTAGGTTCTAATTCTTAGGTCTATCTATTTAATGATAATCATGTATTCATTTAACAGGAAGAGTTTGAAGCAAAATTTTCTCAAATAAGATCTGAGACAGCATCTGTTGGTGCTTCAACAAGTGCTCCCCTAGACCCTGCAGATGAGGAAAGATTGAGGAACCAATGTTGGTTGGACGTTGCTGGTGGAAGGTACAAGGGACGCGTATACGGCATCGGAAATGTCAATGCTCAAGATGACTGTGTTGATAGTTACATACAACAGACACAAGCATCTTCTTCTCAGCAACCGATGGTAGAGGACATTTTTAACCTCCACACACGAGTATCAACCCATGATGACCAACTTCGACAGATGAACTCTCAATTGCAAGGCTTTATTGGCGTCATAATGCAGTACCTTCCGCCTCCTGCAGTCGCAATTGCACAACAATTTTTTCAATCCCAAAATCAGCCACAAACTAATGTTCAACCACAGCAACCACAGCAACCACAGCAACCACAACAACCACAACAACCACAACAACCACAACAACCAACAGATCAACCACAAGATGATAATGATTATGGAGATTATTAGTTATATTCTTAGAAGTAGGGCATCTATGACTCAAACTTATTCCCTCAAGAACTTATTTCATCTTATTTGAACTTATTATAATTCACAATTATGTAAACATTCTTATTAGGATTATTAATGTGAAACGCTTGTTTGTAGGCTTTTTAAGACTTAATTTATTTATCAAATTTGTGAATGGATATAATGTGCAGGTCTTGTGAATTGTCTGTGTGGTATGGGCAGGTCTTGTAAATTGTTTGTTTAGATGAGCAGGTATGCTATTCAAATTGATCTGTTTAACCGTATATAAATTATATACGGAATATCCGTATATAACTTATATACGGATTATCCGTATATAATTTATATACGGAATATCCGTATATAACTTATATACGGATAATTCGTATATAACTTATATACGGATAATCCGTATATAATGTTATCTACACCCTTTTTATATACGGATTTATGGCCGTATGTAATCCGTATATAACACCATTTTTTATACGGATTTTGGAGGTTATATACGGATTTTGGCCGTATATAATTGCGAATTTTCTTGTAGTGCAAGATGATGAAGATCATTCTGATGATAACTATGTAGATTATTAGTTTTATTTTGTTATTGAACATAGTTGTTATAGAAACATTTGGATATTAGAACATTTGGATGTTAGATCATTTGGATGTTAGATCAATTGGATGATTTGGATGTTAGAACATTATGTTAGATTGTTTTATGTTTCATTTATAAATACATGTTCTATTGATGATTGGATGATTCAGATGTTATATTGTTTTTCTGATTAATGATTGGATGATTGAGATGCACATTATGCAGGTTTGTATGTGGTTAGAAAATGTTATGCAAGTCTGTTTGTGCGGTGAACAATTTATGCAGGTTTGTTTGGTTGGATAAGAAATACAATTGTGCGTGAGATTTGACTGGAACTTACCGAAGGCTTTACCGAAGGGCGTAAGCCTTCGGTAATTATCCACGGTCTCTTGTCCTTTGGTAATTAACGAAGGCCACTGCCCTTCGGTAATTACCGATGGCTTCTACCCTTTGGTTATTACCAAAGGCCAAAGCCCGTCGGTAAATGTTAGCGACAAGAGATTTATCGACGGTGTCACGGTCGTCGCTAAGCCGTCGGTAAATGGACATTACCGACGACGTCTGGCTGTTACCAAAAGATTATAGCCGTCAATAATGCCCGTCTTTTTTATATAATCTTAGTTGTCTTAATGGGTTAACGTACTTATATAATCAATTAAAACAAAGCTAAATTACAAAATTCAAATATGAAGGATATTAATCGATTTGGTTATTTTCATAATCGATTAATAATATCTATAAGATGTTTCCTTTTAAAATCTAGTTTTCTTCTCATTCCAAAGATACAAATTTTCATATGTAAAAACTAATTGTGTAAGAAAAAATAATTCTAGATTTAGTGAAGAGAACAACAATTGAATTTATATAAAATTTATCAAGAAACTATTGAGATGAATTTGATTCTAGAAACTCTTACTTGACATAGGACTGATACGAAACATTTACATTCTCATTCTTTTTACATTTTACATTTCTTTCATTCTTTTTACTTTTTACATTTTTTTTTTTCATTCTTTGATTTATGTTCACCATGTAGGAGATAATCTTGATGTAATTGTGTAAAACAATTCGTCTAAAATATTAGTTCTTGGTCTAGAATTATTGAGATGTACTTGTCATTGTGTGAACTCTTTTGTAGTGAAAATCTTCCAAACTCAAATTACTTGAAAAGAAAAAAGATATAAATTCAAGTTGAATTGAATATAAAAATTGTGTTGTTTTCATCTTTTATTAATCTTATGTTTCCTTTATGATTTAAAAAACATATAAAAAGTCAACATCTCAATAAAAATTAAAAAAAGTATAATTTTTTTAAACCAATTCATTGATTAAAAAATATTAACTATTAATGTTTTTTTATAAATGTAAGTTATTCAAAGTTAGCTTATTAAAATAAAATATTAATAAAAATTGTAGATATCTACAGTTAAATAATGTTATTTTAGATTAATTTCTTTTACAAGAAAATAGAAAGCCTTATACCAAATTTTGAAATTCAAAATATCTAAATAAATATCTGAAAATTTATCAATATATTTAAATTTAGTATCTATCATTATTTTGGTTTATAAATAGTGTCAAGAATGTTTTAAAGTCACAATTTTATGATATTTCAAGCGATAGATATGTATTTAAATATTAGTTACTATAAAATGTAAATTTTTTTATATATTTTTAATGTATATAATGATAATATTTTAGCAAATAGATAATTAGAAGTATAATTAAGTTTATCAACTTATTATTTCATTATTTAACATAATTTTTAATGAGTAAAATATGTAACATCTCAAAATATAGTATGAACTATAGTAGAGAGTCATCACATACATGATAGGATAGAACAATTATCCAATTAAAACATAAAGTGTTAACTTTACAGTTATCCAAAAACAACTAAATTAAAAACTTCATATACAAACTAAAGGATGATCAAAACTATATACAAGGTTATACTATACTAACTACTCTGCAGCATCACCTCCATCCAATGCTTGCTCCAGAGACACCTCTTCTTCTGCTGCTCACACCCAAAGGATAATCGTTGTAGAAGAAGAACACCAAAACATACAAAATACAAGCACACAACAGGGTAAGCTAGTTTAAACAAAGATTAATCTCATACTAATTTACTAAACTTCACACAATCATACTATTCATTCACATCACATAAACTCTTCACATATAACACCACACTGACTTTGACTGTCCGAACTTAGAATGATTGCTGAGCTATGGCGAGTCGTGCACTCGTGGTGGCTTCTACTACTTTGCAAAGTCATTGTCAATGAGTTTCACCCTACCACACTCACGAGGTTAGTTCGTTATCACTCACCTTGGGCCATATTGGAAGCACCCAAGACTAGGACCTCCTGCTACTCCTCACGACATGGATTAATCCTCTCTATTTGAGAATGAAAGACCATTGGAGTTTCAAGATAACCCCCAAGACTAAGCTCTTACATTCATTCTAAACTTACTTGAATCTCAACAAGAGATTGCACTTTGAATCACAACATAGGGCACTACCATGTATCCTCTTCTTCAGGATCATGGAATTACGTCCATTAACCATACTTTGAACTTTACGCTTTGAAATCACCAAATTTCACTTTGAAACATAACTTACATCACTAAGCAATGATATTACATAATACAACTTCAACATACTTCATAAAGCATTCAATGTTTCATTTAAAACAACTTAAGATCAAAAGAAAAGTGAACTAGAACTGAACCCCTCGCACAGCGCACACATTTGCATAGCGAAACTAGAGGCTTCTTGTAGAGCATTGTGCGAATAAACCACTACTTGAATCAGACCCCAGACCCCTCGCATAGCGTCCCAGCTTGCTATGCGAGAACCTCAGACAATGACTCATTCTCCTTAAGCACTCGCAGAGCGAAACCCATTCGTTGTTCGAATAAAAAGAATAATAGTTCCAGACCCCAACCAGAGAAACTCTCTCAATCCATTTGCACAATGCACCCATTCACTGTGCGAATGCCTTGGCAGAGAGCATATCGCCAAGGTGACTCGCTATGTGAATGCATTCTCACAACGAGTCTGCATAATCTGCAGAATTGTGCAACTCAACCACAACTTACTAATTCTAAACATTTTTCTCAACTTCTAACAATCCTAGATTGTTGTATATACCTAATTAGACTTGACTAAGTGATTCTAAACCTTCACAACATCAATCTAAAGTGTTTATATACCAAATTATATTCCAAAACTACAATTCTCTCAACCTAGAGGCTCAAATCCAATTCTACCACTTTCCACAGTTTCTTGAACCACTTAAGGACCAAATAAGTCCCAAATAACTTGTCTAAGCTATCCCAACTAACCAATACCACTTCCAACCCCAAATTCACAAATTTACTACTCCACTTCCTCAAAATCACTCTAAACCAACACAATTCACTTCACTTTCTACCTCATCACTACCACAACAGATTACTCACAACCAGTACCTCCAACATGAACAATTACAACAATTAGATTCATCCAAACCAATTCATAATAATCATTTTACAGTTTACACAATTTGACGTTCAAATAACACATAATTAAATCTACTCAAAACCTAATGTTCAACTCAAACAACACTATAACACAGATTTATCACACACATGCCATACTACTAATTAAATCAATAATCTAGCTTCCCTTACCTCAGAGATAACAGTCCAGCCCACAGAGATACTCCGACAATGCCTTGCAACGTAAGGAAACTTAACAGAAACCTACAATTCACCAATTGGTGATAGTGAATAGCTCTTAGAACCTTAATTGAGCTAGAAATTGAAAGAAAAACTGCTAATCACATGCAAGACAAAAACGTTGCATGCTCACAGTCCAAGAATACACGGATAAAAAGGGAAATAACTTACCAGCTGAGAAACACTAAATTGATCGGTCAAGATCGAAGCTCTCAATACCAGGATCGCCTAGAGACCTCCTGATCGTCGAACAGATAACTCAATAGCAAGAAATGGTAGAGAGAAGTCAAAGAACTCGGAGAAATAGTACTCTAGAGAGATGAAGTGTTCTTAGAATAATGAGACGTGTTTAATTCTATTTATATTACAAGATTATTTTAAAGTAAAATAATCTATCTCATTATTTTAAAGTAAAATAATCTGTCTCATTATTTTAATACACTTATCTACTCTAATACTTTATTTTCTAGGTCCTTCCAACATACAACATTAGATAAATTTAAATTTTGAAATTAAAATGTGATAATAAATTTGCTACCATGCTATATTTTTAATTCAATTAATCAAAGATTAATTTTATTCACAGTACTGTATTTTGTCTACAAAATTTTGTTTTTTCTAAATGATCTACATGATATGTTAATGTTTTTAAGAGTGTATTAAGAATAACAAAAACAAATATTATATTTTAAAAGTTTAATTTTTAATTTTCATGAATTTTTTAAAATTTGAGTGAATTCTTTTTACGTAAAATAAAAAGTTATTTTATGAAAATATAAATAAGATAAACATCTATATTTTAAATTAAAAAAATGTAAGATGATCATCATTAAGCTAAATATAATTTTTCTTATAATTTTAAATAAATGCAAGTATAATTGAAAAGATGAACCTGATAAAACAAAAAAGAAAAAGAGAAAAGGTGCAGATTGTGGGTCATGAAGACCATAGTTTGTTTGCGAAGTTACTGTCACATCCACTGGAAATGATAGACACTGATAAGTCATAACACGTGGAACATTCATCTCCGCATTATCTTCACTTTTTAAATTGTTCATCAACAATATTCCATTAGGATAACATTACTGCTGCTAAAATCATTAAGAAATGCTAGATTTAGAAAAAAATACATAACTGAAAAAATGCACCTTACACACTCTTCCTTATGTACCTTCTTTAAGTTCTTTTTCTTTTTCAGAAAAATAAAATCTATAATGAAATTTTTAGTTTAGTAAAATATTATAAAATTTTATATTTCATATTTTATTTTTACACACACACACACACGCATATATATATATATATATATATATATATATATATATATATATATATATAAACTAATTAAATTATTAAGTAAAAAGTAAGAATATATAACAAAATAAGAATAACATTTCTTCATATTTTCTTCTTTTTCTTTTCCGATTAGCATTCAGAACCATAATGGAACATTCTATTGGATTGTTGTTTTATTTGTTTTTTTTATCAGATTTCATTTGTTTCTAATTTACTGTTCTTGATTTCTGGTGTTTCTCTCCATAATTGATAATTAGAAAATACAGTTTAAAAAATGATCTTTTAAAAAAGTTAAAATTATAAGTATTTTCTACGAAAACTCATTCTCTATATTAAAAACTATTATCTTTTAGTTTAGTGTTAAATCTTATAAAATACAATATTATATTTAAGATTCCTGTTCAGGATATTAAAGTAATATACTATAAAAAGGAGGAGATTATAATTTTGTTGTGATTAGTCTGGGGACAAAGTGACCTGGAAGGAAGAAAACAAAATCATTTAATGATTGACATGATTTGATTTGGTTAGTTGGAATAGTTGGTATGAGTTGTATCCAAGTACATAAGGGAAGAAAGAAAAATAATAACTAAAGTTTACGGCATTGTAATTTATTGTTCGTAGAAAAAATCAATCTACAACTTACTATAAACATATTTTATTATATAAAAAAAATTAAATTACTTTCACAATGTCCTATTTAAATAACGGATATATAAATCTATTTGATATGTAACTCAAAATTTTATATTTTCTTTAAATAATGTTCCTATAAAAAATATTAAGATATTTTATCCTAAAATAATATGTATATAAAATTAAAAGTGGTTAATATTTGTATATCTATAATATAAACCTTCTTGCATTATTAATAAATTTTGAATTATTGATATTATAATTCTTATATAGTTGAAGATGTGATTAGTAAAAGTTTTAATTTTATGATTTTTTTAATCTTTACTTTTCAAACCACTCATTCTTCTCTTTTTGGACAATATCTTTTTGGAAAGTGAATAAATATTGTATTTGTGAAAAATATTTCAAAAGTTAGTATTAAAAGTGAATGAAAAATTAAATTGTAATTAATGTAAATGTAAAAATTTTATTATTATATTATTTATAATATAATTTAATATTCAAAAATCCTTTCTTGAATGAATTTATGAGTTTAATGGTCCAATGATCCATTTATTTTTATTGAAATAATGTTTAATCAAATTTTGTTAAATTTTAATATTAGCGACATATTATTAGATTCAGTAAGTTGATATGTTTTCAACTAGAGCATTTTGGTAAACGACACTTAACTTTAATAACCGATATATAACTTTAATAGTCAGACACTTAATTTTAATAAGCGATATTTAACTTTAAGGCTGTGTTCGCATGAACGGAATTTACTGTTCATGCGAATTACAGAGCGATGAATTAAGCATCTCGTGGTGTTCGTTTGAGATGATTAGCGAGGATTTGCGCGGACGGATTTGCAGGATACATCCATTTTTCATCACCCGCGAAAGTGAGAAGATTTGCGCTGATTTTGACTCAAATGTCCAGTGTGCCCTTAACTTTATATTAAATTCCAATCTGAATCCTATGGAAATGAAAAGCAGTGCACCACATAATCGATTATGGTTAAGGGTAACCGATTACATGTATCAAACAAATCCAATACAGTGAAGTATTTACTTTTGCACTGTGCATGCACGAGAAAGCAAGTTGGCGTGGGGGCGTGGCCCTGAAATATTCCTGAGCTACTCCTCATAGCTGATAAGCTTCAAACAGCCATTGAACAGGAAAGATTCCTGCATCCACACAGTTACAGTGCAGAAGTGCCATTGACCCGTTGGTGAGAATTCAAACGTGGTTGGTTGTTGGTAGCTCATGTTATTTATTGAGTGGTAACAAGCTTAATAAATTGGTTGGCAGTGTTGTAAGCTGTGTGGAAAGAGATAGTGGTCCAGTGTAAGCTCAGACAAGAGAAGAAGGTTTTCCTGAAAGGAAGAACAGCAAGTGCATAGGTCAGTAACATAGCATGCTGGTTTATCATAGGGTTTAAGTTTGTTTTGATTTGCAGGTTGTATAAAAGGAGGAAGAAGCACAATCTGCGTGCTGGTGGAATGCAGGAGGTGGTTGTTGAAGATGAAGAAAGTCCAAGGGCGTATTGGAGAAGATGGTGAACAGTGCACCAGATCCGCGTAACCGGTTACAGGCTGGGTGTTGCGGTTACAGACAACTGAAGAAATGCATGCATTTCTATAATCGGTTACATGAAGTGGTAACCGATTACAGAGCTTCCCTAGTGGTAACCGATTTTTCGGTCTGAAACAAAATTCTTAACACTCATACTTTCTTTTTATTCCATTACCAACACCGGTAAATTCCTCCATTAATTCATTTGCCATCACATTCTGTTTTTCTTTTTTACACGTGATTTTCTTTTTTAAAACATGTTTCACACTTTCTTTTATACTGTCATTTGGTTTACAGAATACTTTATTTATTTGTAATGATAATATAAATATAATTTGCTTAAAAATATGTATCAACAATCAAATAATTTTTTATTAGAAATGATTTTAACTTATAACAGTGATACTATTTTAAGTAATAAGTTTTAAATTTAATATAACATTATAAAATTAATTTATAAAATAAAATTTATATCTATTTAAATTTAATATAACATTATTCATAATTTTTTTTCTCTTTATAAACATTTTTACAATTAAATATAACATTACAAAATAACATTTTATAATACTTTTATAAGTAAGGGCAATTTGGTAATCTATATTTTCTACCAATTAAATTAATTTTTAAAATCTATCACATCAATCAAATCCTACACTAATTCTCACAAACTTTCCTTCCAAATCCACTCTTAATTAACCTCAAATCCACTCAAAAAAACAACAAAAAAATTACCCTCAAATCCACTCAAATCCACTCAAATCATTTCCCTCAAATACCTTCAAAAGAACACACCCTAATAGTCATAATCTAATAAGTGATATCTAATTCTAATAAGCGATAGATGATATCTAATTCTAATAAGCGATACCTAACTCTGGTAATCTATTCAGGATAAATAACACCTTTTTGATAAACAATACTTGAATCTACTAAATCAACGCTTAATAGGTCACATGTAAAATATAATATATCCTAATTTGTCGAAGGATAAAAATCAATGTTAATAAACAGAAGCGTAATTCTGTACGCTTCAATGTTAAATGTGGAGTGATGTGGACAATTCCATGCTTATCTTGTACACGTAGTCTCTTACAGTACAAACTTGTCATGTGAAGCTGAGCTAGTACTATATAGAATGGTTTTGTCCAGAAATGAAGAGTGGGTGAAAAGTGGTTGTGGGGGAAGAAGTCACTGTACTAATTTTATGCAAAACTTTTTACTTTTTCTTTTTTAATTTACAATGTTTCTTGGGATGACTTACGCTTTGTTCACATAAGATGATTTGTGGGAGATAATTTGAAGAAAATAATTGAATGAATTTAAGGAAATTTGAAGATAATTTTGTTATTGTTTTTTTAGTGGATTTATGGGTAATTGAAAGTGAATTTAGAAGTAAAGTTTTTGAGAATTAGTATAGGATTTGATTGATGTAAAAGATTTAAAAAATTTATAAATAATTTATAATGTAGTAAAATGAATTTATTTTTAAATGTAGTATTTGTTTGTAATATAATTTGTAACACTCCGGAAACTTACTTCAGGCTAAGCACGTTTAACCATGAAGTTCTTATGGGTTAGGCTACCGAAAAACAAATACATTTTAGTGATGAGTAGCAAAATCAATCCCTTTAAACTATCCTTCAACTGTATAGTCTCATACTTATACAGTCTCTAGATCCATCTCATTCCGATATATGTTCGATTCATCCATGTGTCCCTTCCACTGGAAGTCTGCCAGAAGCCGCTCTTTGTTTGTGCCTCTTGCACGGACAATCACTCCCCGCCCTCGTCAATGCTCGGATGTCACATAATTTACTACCAAGTAGTATTAACTTTTTTTGTAATGGTAAAAATATTATATAAAATAATAATTATTAATATTATTACTATTATTAATATTAATATTATTATTATTATTATTATTATTATTATTATTATTATTATTATTATTATTATTATTATTGTTATAGCAAGGGTGATATTGTAAAAATTATTAATTCCCTACAAATCTCTTCTATTATGAGAGATGAGAATAAATATTCCATCCCGTAATTCTATCTGCACAATCACCCGCATTTCATCTCAAACGAATAAAAAAAGCTTTCTCTTTTCATCCTCTTAAATCTTCTGTTATAGAACAGACTAAAAAAATTGAGTTATTTATAAGTGGATGGAAAGTAAGATAAAAGTAATTAAAAATTTAAGGTAATTTTAATTAATATAATAATATAAATTTTTGTATGATAATATATAATTTTAAAAAAATTGTAAAATAATCTGTAAAGATAATTTTATGTAAAAGATCATTTTTTTAAAATATAAATTTGAGATAAAAATTTTGTTATAAAACCTTACTAAAAAAGGCATCATGTTTGTTGAACAAAAGTAGGGGCGTAAGAACAATAAACCAAAAGGAGATGTAATGAAAGAGCATATTCATGAACAAATTGTCAACTTGTGATACTCTTCAATGTGAGTAAGAAAGGATTGTTGACAATTTTAAAGTTGGTAAGAGAATCATCACATCCACGACTTTATGGTATAGTGAGAAAAAACGTACTTTCTTATCCAATAAGTAAATTTAAATATATGATTGGAAAATTGATTAAGTAAAATGGGGTAAAATAGCTAAATATAATCGGGATTAAAATTTTATAAATATTTAATTTAAATTGAATTTATATTTTAATATTTATAAATTTATAAATATATTTAAAATTTTAATTAATTTTAAATATAATATTATTTTGATAAAATTTAATAGTAAGTAATATAAAATTATAATTTATTATAATAATCCTTATTAAAATTATTCATATAATTTATTTAGTTAAAAGTTAACCACATTTTATGTCATTTATTCAAAACAAACTTTTATGTTAAAATAATTTAATTTAATATAAATTCATAATTTGAAAAACTAGACTTAATCAACTAGTCATTTAAATAATTTAAATTTGAATAATATGACAAATTAAATAAATTAATATAAATTTTAAATTATAAAATTCGGATTATATTAGGTTAATCAAATTAATATAATGCCCTAATTTGTTGGTGTAAATCACTAATGACAAAGTGTCGTGTTTGGTTTGTTTTACTACTTTTAAATGGTTATTCAAAGTGTTCTTGGAGAGTGTGTGAAACAAAGACAATTTTTAAGGACGAAGATGTAGCCATGGCCTAAGCAATTGGAGTGGTGATGCCAAATGCACGTCATAGATTATGTTTGTAGCACATAGCTATAAAAGTGCTTACCCTTTTAGGAGCTCTTAACTCTCAACGTAAGTTTCAAAGGAAAATGCTTCTTGAGATGATGAATGAATACATGTCTCATGATAATAAATGGTTAAGCAACATGTACAAAATTCATTACATATAGAAAAAAATGTAGAGTATATATTTTCAAGCTAATATTAAATCCTCTCTAAGGAGTGCGAGCAAAAATGATACGCACCGGATGAGATTGTAAGGAAAACAATTCTCAACAGAATTCTTAATAACATTTGTGAACATGGTAAAAAAGTAATATCAATGAGGAACAAAAAGTAGTTCAAATTATTTGTCACTAATTATAAATATTAGTGAAATTCACCACTTCTTTTATACCTAAGGCCTTAATTGGTATAAAAGATATTACTTTCTATATTGGTTGGAACATTAACGAATATAAAATGCCACTTTCTATATTGATTTGAATATTAACCAGTATAAAAAATCACATTTTTTATAATAAATTTGTATGTACTGCATACCACGTACAAACGTGCATAAAATTCATACCATAACTTTCCTAGAATAGTTTGCATAAACATATAAAAGAAATAAAATAAAAACTATATTTCTTACTATTTACACATCAAATAATACTTCGTAACCTCATCATGAATACATATAATATTTAGACACTCGACCCGACCTGACCTACCATGGGTTGGTCATTTAGTGAGCTAACCCAACCCAGCTCATTTATTAGAGAGCTAGAAAAATTCGAACCCGGCTCGACCCATCATGAGTTGGTGGATTAAATGGGTATTAACTCATTTAATTATAAATTTTTTTAAATAAAAAAATTACAAACTTTTTGTAATTCAAAACTAAATAAATTTCACTCCTAAAATGATGTTAAACTCAAAACAATTCAAAATAATAATAAAAAAGTATAATACAATCCACATATAATAAGCTAGATGGTACTTTTTAGGGTTTCATAAGATAATAAATTAATAAAATAAAATTAGGTAGGTTGGTAAGCCAACCCGGCTCACCACGGGTTCAACTCGGATGAGCCGAGTTTAAATGAACCGAGTTGAAAATTGACCCACATAAAAATTACATTTTTTTCAAACTCAACCCGGCTGAAACCCGTGGTGGGCCGGGTTGGCCCGCGGGTTATAACCCATTTTGACAACTCTAATAGATGTGAAAGAGATCTTCATTGCCAACTCACCAAGTTGTTCTAGAATTGTTTGTTGTAGCAGTTGTGGTGACTATGGCGGTTGTGGCAACAATTCATTCACATTTTCCTCTCCTTATGCTCCAACCTGATATATTTAAAAAACTTAAAAAAGATTAGTATACATAAAAAAACTGCGTAATTAAAATAATTATCTCCTTTAAAATTGGTTTTGCTAATCTAACTGGTCAAAGGATAAAACATCCAGGGGCTTGCCCCATTGTGTTAACTTCTTGTGTGGCCCAAAGACTCGAGTTATAGCATCTCGAACGTCTACAACCACCACCCTCATCATATCAGTTGTAATGGTTTCGTGGTGTATGATTGACCCTATTGTATAGATTTGGCCTGAGTTAACCAAATAATATTTGTAAAATATATCAAAGAATATAATTCAACAAACAAGTACATCCAAACAATATAATTATACAAATTACCTAAAGCCACAAAGCACTGTAAGGCATCATCATTGAGTCACTCGTAGTCTACGTGATGGCATACCCTTGCCATGACCTAGCACATTGATGAAGAGTTGGAGGCATCTATGGAAGATGAGCCTAGATTTTTGCTCTTGGGTCATCTTAAGTCATCATGAAGATTTAGTAGAGTAAGAATAATTTTGGACCAAGTAGTCTAGATTTTATTTGGATTTTGTATTTTGGGTCAAATAGTTTAGATTTTATTTAAGCTTTGTATTATGGGCCTAGTAGTGTAGGATTTTGATTGGGCCTTTTATTTTAGGCCAAGTAGAATAAGATTTTGACCAAACAAGTCAACAAAGGGGCAATGCTCAAAGTTGACTATGCTTGGACATCCAAAATGGGTGTGTTGACCAAGGAGTCAACATTTTGGCTAAGCTTGAAAGATAAGGGAGCATGATTTCGTCCAAGGCATGTGGAGGCTTCCCATTGGAGAGTTTTCCTCATAGTTAGTGGTCATGTGTCAATTTAAGAATGAAGAGTTTTTTCATAAGTAGTGGTCACATGTCACTCTCTCATTTGAGAGGATTTTTGCCACTTGCCTCCCTCCTATTGGAGAGAATTTCTCCTTGCTCTCCAAGCCAACCAAGGTGGCTCTTTTGGTTAAAGTTTCTTCCCATTTTTAGACACCTTAGCCTATAAATAGAGGTGTCCTCCATCATGCAATCACCTTTGATTTAAAGTAAAGTTATACTGCCATTTTTGTGTTATACTGCCATTTTTGTGTCATACTACTCTTTTAAGGTCATCCTAGGCTAGAGCAACCCAAGTGGCCTCCTATAGCCACCTTCCTCCAAAAGTTGGCCCAAACTCTCTTAGGGAACCCTTAAAAACATCTTCCATCACCATATATCACTCCAAAACCTCAACCTACTCAACATTCCACACCACCACAAATTCCGCACATCATTGCCTCCTTGAACATGACTTGGTTGCTTCTAGATTTGGCTTGTCCTAGCTAGAGCATTGGCACATCAACAGGGGGAAAAACTTGTTCAGGGAAAACATCACAAGTCCCCTTCGTGCTTATACAAATAGGAGAATGTTGTTGAGGGGATTCCTAGGCTGGGCTTTTCACAACAAAATTTCAAAAGATGTTTTCTACAAATCTTCATCATCAAAGGATAAAGCCAAGAATGTTTCTAAGGAACCCACTAACAAATCTTGTCCTCATTCTTCTTTTAACCATTCTTCTTCTAACAATTCCTCCTCCCCATCTACATCTCCTTCTAGACCTAGCCATATTAAGTGTTTTAAATGTTTAGGGCATGGTCATATAGCATCTTCTTGTCCTAATAAAAGGGTAGCGTGCATTAGGGAAGAAGAAGTTGTCATTAATGAGTCTACCTCTTCCTCACCTACACACACTTATAGCTCTTCTTCCTCACCAAGTGAAGAAAAAGAGAAAGTTATGCTTCATTGTTTAAATAAGGACATTCAAGATAACCAAGAGGAGAGAGTAAAAGAAGAACATGAGAGGAAAGAAAAAGAGGAGAAAGCAAACAAAGAAAAAGAAGAAATTGTGAGAGAAAAGGAGAAGGAAAATGTCCTAATCACAAAGGAAGTGTTATTGCAGGCACCTTCCCCTCCCATCATTCAACTGGATCCAAGCTATGACAGGGGAGTTTTTCTATCCTTCTACTTTTCTCCAAATATTAAGCTTTCTTCTTTTCCTAAAAACTTTTGTGAAAATATCCCATCTTTCTCATCTCTTATTACCACTTCTTCACACACCATTTCCAACCCACATCTTGATTTAATGTATTCTTTTTTACACTTAACTCAAGACAAAAATAAAAGTTTTTCTAAACAAGGATTTTTAGTTTTCCTTAAAAAAATAAATCAAATTTCAAAGACCCATTCTTTCAATATTCCTTTTCCATATACATTGTTTGGTAAACATCAATTTATTGACAAAATGTTTGATGTTTTTTGTAGGTTAACATTTGATCCAGGAGGAGTTCCTTTGGTTTATACACGAAATAAGTCACTAATCTCTCTTTGTTGCAGGTTTTTCAAGATTCGAGGTCGAATCCTCTCCAACCTGGGGGGATGATATGATCATACATGGGGCAACAATAAAGAGTTTTCAAAGTGACAACAAGCATAAAAAGAGTAGAATAGATTTCATAGGCTTGTATTTGCCTCTTTGTTACTTTTCGTTAGTTCTAGTTGAATAAACGCTTATAAACCTTTCTTTTCGTTTAAGCACAAGCAATGTGGGACTTTCCATGGCTTGGTCTTAAAAGAAAAGAAGAGAAAGAAGGCGTCTTAGCTTGTAGCGCAAGGTAGCATAGCTAGCTTTTATGTTTTGAACTTTAGGAGAACTGGATGGCTTATAAACCCTTTTGGATGGAGAGAATTAAGCAATGTGGGACTCCAAGCACCAAGGAGAAATGCTGTCCTTTGATGCTTATCTTGGAGCTTCCTTCAAGTGGCGCATCTTCAAATCATAAGTTTCCTCTTCCTTAATCTCTTCCATTTTTAATTTCCTTCCCATTCTCTTAAATTTCATTTAATATATTCTCTCTAGGTATGCACTTCCCCATCACACACACACACACATATATATATATATATATATATATATATATATATATATATATATATTATAAACTAGTCGATGGGGTTTGCACCTACATATATACTATATATTTATCTCTAGTAGATGTGGGACTTCCAACAATGTTAAGAAGTGAACTTTAAGCCTAACTCAACTCATCAAACTGTGCTTGTAAGATGGGGTTTGCACCTACATATATACTATAAATTGATCTTATCTCTAGTCGATGTGAGACTTCCAATACACAACCCTCACACCAAGGTATATACACATTGAGTGTGAGATTAGACATTAATAGGTAATCTGATAGCGACCTGATAGCGAGTGAAACAATCTATCCAACAAACATTAAATCTAGTTAGGACATTTTTGATACCAAGTTGAATATAGTGAAAAATGTGTATGAGATTAATCTTCCTTGAATACACATATATGATGCTTTATTTATAATAAAAACATGATCGAGATAAACTAAAAATGCAAGTAAAAAATAATAATAAACTAACTAAAAATAAAATATAAAAATAAAATAAAAATAATATATCTAATGAAATTGAATACACATTATAAAATATGTATTACATATTAAGTGAATTTTATAATCATAACTTTTAAAAACCGACTCTAAGAAGGGTTGAGTAAGGAGTGCTAATTTATAACTAATTTTTAAATTAATATCTTAATTAAAAGAATTTTGCGTTGATTAAAACCTTATGTGTTTTAGTTTGAAATTTATTTAATAGTTGATGCTACGTAAAGTTTATTTCAATATTAATTTAATTTACATCGGTCTGATTTACGCTAACGACAATAAATATAAAAAATTTATGTACAATGCTTTTATCGTCAACAAAATAAAAAAATAAAATAATTATAGTAAACAAATGGAAAGTGTAAATAAAGAAAATGAATATAGATAAGAAAATGAGTGTGAACGACAAATATGAAAAGATTAGTATGGATAAACTCATAATAAAGGAAATAAATTTAGATAAAATAGAAAAGTGTAATAAGAGATGAAAAAAATGAATGTAGATGAAAGGAATTGAGGGTAAGCGGAAGAGACGAGTGAGAAAAAAGGAGACAAATATATTTTAAGTTGTATAATTTTTATATTTCGAATAAGAAAATTGGCCTATATTTAAAAGGGAAAGATTAAAACGAATTTTTGAAAATAAGGCACTGATCGATTATTTTAAAAGAAAAAAAAAGGTTTGGCACATAAAATATTAAAATAAATTAAATTTTTTCGTCTCCAAAATTCTAGTATTATTTATTAGAAAATAACATTAACATTTTTTATAATAGTGAGAGGAGCATGTAGGTCATACAGAAATCTTGAAAACCGAATTATTATAACAAATACAGAAACAAACTAAAAGGTCTTTACTTATAAAATCACTACACCTCGTTACATTGATAATCAAACAAGTGAAAGTAATATGACACAACTCAAATAAGCATTTCACGTAGCATGAATTGATTTTCATATTAGTTCACATTCCATAGTATATGTAATGATACTGTAATAAGGCATGCTCCAGTAATTTATATGGCAGTCAACTTCTCCTGATCGATGGAGACGGGATCCAAAAGCAATGAAGAAACATAATCTTTTAGCAATTCTTCATTTGTATATTTATCCTCATGATTTTCATAAGAAACCTCAGATATACGAGCCAAATTAACTACACAATCCAGCACACACTTTGGAATAATATCATCACTTGACCTTATACACTCTTCATTTATAACCTTCCAACAATCTTCAACATCCTTGTGAATCAAGTTATAAGCCTCTGCTTCTGAAATGCCATACTGCTTCATGCAACATTCCACAGCTGATGCAACATGTACTCTTTCTTGCTCAAACTATTCATTTCAGAAAATCCAATTCTTATATTTTGCAGGAACATATAAAAACAGATTTTAACTTTGATGATATGAAGGAATACCTTGTGTGAGGCCATGTCATCCATTACTCTCCCAATAACTGATGCAGCATTAATGATACTTGGATCACTGAGAATCCAATCCAGCACACTTTCTGTTGCAAATTCTGCTAAACTAATAAATGAAGTTATCATACAAGGGAAACAAGACGTTAAGACTCCATTAGCTTTATACTCCTCATATGTTGGAATGTAATGCTCATGACACCATTTTGCTTCAACCATGTACCCTTTTGTTAAGTTAGAAAGCTGCATGTAAAATTACTAATAATCTGATAAGATAAACTGAATCGAGTAAAAGCACTCCAAAGTTGAAAATTTGAAATTAGAATAATCATACAGCTTGCTTAAAATGTGGCACCACAAAGCTTGATTTTCCATTCTCTCTTGTCAGCAACTCTATTTCTTCACACAGTTGTAGAGCTGTTTCAAATACCACTTTCATACACTCTGGAAGAGATCGAATATGACTAATATCCCATCTGAAATTTAGAAGGAAGGAATTATTCTAAGAAATCTTAATGTTAGATCATGAGCTAAGTCAACATATATATATATATATATAATTTTCACATTAAAATATGTAAGCTCTAGTCCGTGAAACACATCAACCTCTGAATTGCTTTTGTGAAGAGTTCAAGTTCTTGAACTGTTCCATAAGCGTCATATGTATCATCTAGAAGACAGATAACATGGATCAATTTTCCCACAAACGTTCTTGCATTGCTGTATTCAGGCTTGTAGGATATTGCCAAACACCAAATATAGCTTTCAACCGATCTGTCTCTTGCGTAAGGGACCAGAGTCACAAAGTTTGAATCTTTCCTCCACCTATTAAAATAAATTACGCCTCAACAATTTGAGTATACTTTATTCTGTATGATCTAAAACTTTTTTATGAACAGTGTATTTCAATATACTATATATGCATAGAAATTTAAAGGCAAAAGGCTTACTGGGTGATATGACCTATTTCTTTTTTATGCAAATTTTGAAGAAGGTTGAAATCTACTTTTGCGAAGATCAATAGAGTTTCATTATGGGAAGGATCTTGTTCAAAGAGGGTCATGCAATGCCTTGTCTCAAACCTAGGTACACTCTTGTAAAGAGGTCGCCTTAGGCAATGGTTGATTTGTGCAGCAACAGATGGACTTAGCTGTTTTTCCAAGGACTCAAGTTTAGTTTTTGAGAAATCACATGCTTCTTCTAGAATGTCATCTTCAGGAGTTCTCAGATGTGAAGCTTCATACAAACTACACAACCCTTGAACATCGCTGGCAAGCGTTTCATTGAAGCTTCCTTGGCCATTTTTAAATTTGTTAAATACATCTGTTCAGATATTGAACATATATAAGAAACAAACCTATTTTATAGAAAAGAACTTTATATATATAATTTATTTTTTCTTAAACATCAAAGAGAAAGTTCTACATCTAGGTACCTGATGAAATTCCATATCCTTGTTGCCTTAACAAACGAAAGAGTAGAGCAACAAAGTGATAGTCACCATCTTCATTGATGGTGTTGTGTTTTGTGAAAGTGTTGTAAATTTGTTCCAACGCCTGGTTAATTTCTTGTTGAAAGTGATATGATACGCCTAAACGTTGGACTGAGTCAATGAAGTTTATTTTTTGTACGATGTTTTGATTCAATGATGATTGAAATATTGATTTGACCTTCTCTTGTAGTTTTTCTGCTTGCTGCTTCATATTGTCATCGGTTTCCTGCAAATATAGTTGCGTGATTCAATTAAGCGTTATCGATTATTAAATAAAGTAATGAATTTATATTTACCTGAATAAAAATTATATATGAAAATAATAGAAATAATTAATACCTTGGATTGAGAAGCATATTGAAGGAAAGTGTCTCCCCATATGGTAGGAGCATAACTCACGCAAGGGCGTCTGAGTTCAGCTAGTGCAAGTGTTGAAGATGGAAGGGACATCTTTTGCTTATTACAAAGTGCTTCGAATGAAAAACTGTAGTTTGTTGAGGGTCCAAACATTTGGCTACATATTTATATGATGACACAGGTTAATGATTTTTCCTGTAAAACTACTAAAGTGAGAACATTAAATTTATCTAATAGTGGAGTTCTATATTCAATTTTGTTCAAAATTTGCAGAAAATAATTAAATGTTAAATATGTTAATAAAATAGAATTGATGAAGTCTTATATGGAAAGACTAAAATAAACACATCAGTCCATTGTTGGAAGTCCCACGTAGACTAGAGATAAGGTCAAATTATAATATATAAGTGAGATATAAACCTTACTTTACAAGCTATTTTGTGGGGGTTGAGTTCTAAGTGGTCATTCTATTCTTCTAATATTCATTTAATTTCTAATATATAATGTTAATACTATCAAAATGATATAATCTAATTCCATAGAATAACATTTTTGGACCGAAGCTTAATTGAATAAAAAAAATTAAGAATAAATTATAGTAATTACTTATATATTTTTTATTAAAAGAAAATAGATATTTAAAATTGATTAAAAACAAACTTAAATTAATTTTTAATTAAAGTGATTTAGTAATTGCCAAATTGGCATTAATACATTGTTATTTTAAAATTTATTTGATTTCAATTATTATAGTTAATATTAAATAAAATTTATTTTGAATATTAATTTAATTAATATTATTTTGACATACAATAATGATAATAATTTTAAAGGATAATTGTTGTACATGTCTCCATCTTCAACAAAATAACATACAAATAAAAAAGTAGAAAAAAAATTGTAGTGGATGAGATGAGTGTGATAGAAAGAGATGAATACGAAGGAAAAAGATAAAGACGAAGAAGATAAGTGTAAATGAAAAAAATAAATGTAAATAAATTATATAAGTGTAAATGAATGAGATGAATTTAGAAACAGATAAGTGTGGACAAAAGAGATGAAAGTGATGAGATTAAAACTAGACTTTGGATTAAAAATAATCTATAATTTTTATTTATTGTCATGAAGATGCATAGATTCATAACTAACACTAGTGCAGCGAGGGGCTTTTACCGCGGTTATTTTTCACTATACGTCGCGGTTTACGAACCGCGGCATATTCAGCCGCGGTAGTAAGTCAAAGACTTTAGGCCGCGGTTATGACCGCGGTATATAGGTTGCGGAATAGGTTGCGGTATATGCCGCGGTTCGGCGGCAACCGCGGTATAAGATGGCATTTTTGAAATTATTTTTAAACTATATGTCGCGGTTCGGAGGGCAACCGCGGTATATTCCTCTAAATATTTCAAATTCATTTTAAATTTATTTCAGGTAGGAGAATAGGTTGCGGTTACTCTGAGAACCGCGGCATATACCCCTGTAACTTCTGAAATTCTCTGACTCAGTCAGCCCCTGCAATAAATTGGCAGGGGTATATGCCGCGGTTTTCCAGAGAACCGCGGCATATAGGCTGTTATTTATTTTTTTTTTTCAGACGTGGCGTCAAAGGGGATGGTTGACTGGCGTATATGCCGCGGTTCCCTCTGAACCGCGGCATATTCTTTCGATTTATTTACAAAACTGCCACCGCGCACCATTATGCTGCGGTTTCTAGTGAACCGTGGCATAATGTGCGCTGTAAAAACCCAATTTTTTACTAGTGTAAGTCCAAACTAATTTAAATAAGTATTAAAAATATATTATATTTCATATAAAATAATATGAATAGAATTAGTGTCAATTAATCAAGGGTTAAATATGTTTTTAGTCCCTAAACTATTGGCCGTTTCTGGTTTTCGTCCCTCTTCCAAACTAAGGTACGATTTGGTCCTCAATCTTTAAAAAACGTTCGTTTTAGTCGAAAAAACGAACGTTTTGAGGACTAAAACGAGGACTAAAAACAAAATTTTGAGGACTAAAACAAACGTTTTTTTAAAGAATGAGGACCAAATCGTACCTTACTTTGAAAGAGGGACGAAAACCAGAAACGGCCAATAGTTTAGGGACTAAAAACATATTTAACCCATTAATCAATACAAACTTTTAAACAAACTTAAATACTAAAAAACTAAATATATTAGTATTAATGAGGTTAATGATAATCTTATTTATTTTAATTAATGTTCATACTAACACAAATAAACAGTTAAAAATAATTAATATTAATTTTCAATTAATAAAAAAATTAAAATAATTGTTTTTTTTAATTGGTTAAACAGACTCTATTAGTATCTAACACTAAACAAACTCTATTAGCATCAAAGAAACTAATGCTAATTTAAAACAAACTCAAATGTTTATTTATTAAAAAAAAGTCGAAAAATAATTAACATGAACATAGAGTTGATTAAGCCTACTCTATCAATGCCTATCATTACATATCTATCAATGGCTAAAGTTACATAAATACTACTATTTGACAGTTACATTATTTAAAAATGATTTTACATCTTAAACTTTTTTTTTAAACAATTAACTTTTTTTAACTTTAGAGTCTATTAAACACTTTAATAACTTGGAAGGAAGACTGGAAGAGGTTGTTAGTTCAATCCCTATTTAGAAATATAAATTTTATTTAAAGGATTTGGAAAACAGGATGAAAGATATTATAGATTGAATTCTCCTATTAATAAAATATTAACCAGTAACATTTATCAATAAAAAAAACACTCTAATAACATTGCAATGTAGTTGATATTAATATTTAATAAACTAAATTAATATTTTCTTGTGATAATCCTAAAATTACGTAAATAGCCCTTGTTTTACATCTCTCTTTTATATATACACTTTAATTTTTTAACACACATAATGATTAGTATAATATATAAAACAAAGTCAGGAAAATAAAGAAAAGGATAGCATTACTTCCTTGGGATGATCCTAAATCAAGAAGTAGCGTTAACCTCACCTCATAATAACACCACCAGATATCGCGTTTGTATATTATTTCTCGTTGTGCCAGTACTTTGCACACAAAAAATCATTCCATTTCAATGCTTTAATACCTACTTTTTAATACTTTTTATATTCTTTCACGTTGTGCCAGTATTGCACACAAAAAAATTCTCCATTTTAATGCATTACCTACTTTTTCTAATACTTTTTTATATTGTTGGAAGTGTGACTTTTTTAGGAGCTGTGGCTTTCCAAAACCCTGGATTAGAGTTTTCTGTTGATACATCAATATCAGTTTTTCCTCTTCTGCTTTTTCTTCTGATGAAGTTAGAAATGGATTTTTCCTTTACCGACTAACAATATTATCTTACACCGAAATAAATGAAAACTACAATATAGGTTAATGGAGTAAAACTGTAGGTAATTTTAGGGATTTAAAAATAGTAGAAGGAATTTGTTATTTTATATATATATATATATATATCATCACTAAACTTCCTATAGGAAAAAACTACTATCGACTGCTTATACATATACAAAATAAAGCACATCACCACCTTACTAGATAGCCTCTTTTATATTAAAAGGTTGTTTCTACACCTCCAACCAACAATTTTTCTTATACCTTTAACTTTTTTTTAAATTTCAAAACTGCAAATTAAAAATGGTACATCGTATTTTGCGTGTTTCAACAGATTTCCAAATTTATTAAAAGAATCTTTTAACGAATTTCAGAATTGAAAGATTTTTTTTAAACTTTAACGAATTTTGAAATTTGTTGAAGGATTTTTTAAAGGTTTCAACGGATTTCGAAATTCGTTGAATATAAGAATTATTTTCCGAAATTAGAGGTGTAGAAAGAAACATTTAGAGATGTAGGGAGAAACAACCATATTAAAAACATGGGCGATCTCATATATTTTCTTGGTTTGAAAATTGCTCGAAACAGTTTGAGAATTCATCTTAATTAATGCAAATACACTTTCGACCTCGTTACAAAGGTTGGAATGGTAACATTGTGCCCTCATGCATATTCCCATTGCACACTCCTCTCACTTAACCAATTAATGAGATTTCCTTAGTGATGAACATACTTTCTCCTATCCTAGATGTTAAGAAAATCTCACGTTACACACATTATGATATTTTTCTAAACTTGAGTCTATTATTCATTGATAATTGAAGGACTTTAAATAGCTGTGACACTTAAATATTATGGAAATAAAAATAAAAACTGAAAATAAAATATTAACTATCTTAAAAAATAAAATCTGCTTAATTTATCATAAAATAATATTATACCTAGATAAATAGAAAATCATAACCACCTATACCTATTTTATTTTTATCAAAATCAAACTAAATATTACTAGACCCAAAACTAATAAAATAAGATTTAAACAAAATTATTAATAAAACCCTAAAATTTAAGTTTATCCCAACAAACTCTCCCATAAACTTAAACTTTTCCTTCCTTCATTCGGTTTTCCATGTGCATCATCCAACACCGGGTTTGCTTCTTTCAATCAGATTTGAGTTAGATTATACGAGCTCTTGCTAGTCATATCTTGTTTCAAGCATCTTCTCTCCAAGATTTTGAGCTCCAGTTCATACAACCAGTTCTTGTTCACTTTTGCTTGGGTTGCTAGACGACCATGCTTATCCTTTAAATACAATACCTGGTCCTTCATAAAAAGTGAATTACCTTTCTCAATTATCTAACCCATGCTTAAAGTATTGTTCTTCAGCTCGGGAACAAAGTAAATATCCCTAATCTCTCCAACTCATCCATTCTTCCGCATATGTCGGATTGTTCCATGCCCTTTCATGGCCACCTTGGAGTCATCTCCAAAAGACACAAATTTGGCCTCCACCTTGGTGAGTTTATAAAAAAAAAAAATTCTCGTTTTCACACATATGATTGTTTGCCCCAATATCTAGATATACCATACCGAGTTGCTAGAAATCTCATCAGTCTTTGATTTCAAGCACGGTCCAACATCCGCCTTCTTCAGCTCCTCAAGCTCAACCCTCTATTTATTTATAATTTCATTAGCTTCATCTAGAAGCCTCCCTATCCGCTAAATCTCCTCATCTTTTTTGTTTGAGTTCCTTTTTGACATTTGTCGCACCTTTTATCAAGATCACTTCATTCATTGTTGAGACCAGATTTTCCATGTCCACTACATCCAAGCTCGTTGCCAGCAACAGTTCTTCTGCATCTTCAGTAAGGAGATTAGTCTCCCCCTTTGTCTCGGTCTTGCAATACTTTGCAATATGGCTAGCCTTGCCACAATTGTAGCACTTGCTTGATCTACACTAGTTTGCATAGTGGTCGTACTTGCCACACTTAAAACACTCAACTCCTGACCAATCTCCTTGGCCTTTCCCTTGTCCTCGGTCACACCCATTCTTTTGATCGGTTTGCTCTTCACTATTATTCTCAAAATTACCTTGGCCACGCCCACCTCATCCTCGGCCTCCTCGGCCTCTGCCTCCTTGGCCTCTTCCGTTAGGACCTCGACTCTGAGTAATCCGAGTTTTATTCGAGTCAAACTGTACTTGTAGTGCTTGATCGTCAGGTTCAACCTGATCATCCCAACTCCTTCTCTTCTGTTTGTGGGCTTCTAATGACCCAACAAGTTCATCCACTATGAGAATCTACAAGTCCTTCGATTCTTTAATGACGCACACGATACTTTCGAAATCTTTTGTAAGGGATCTCAAAATTTTTCCCAACATCAGACTAGGTGGCCTTTGTTCTCCATTCTTGTCGAGTTGGTTGGCCACCTTCTCCACCCGAGTTTTGTACTCGGTTATATGCTCTTTGGGCTCCATCTTCAACTATTCAAACTCTACTCTAAGAGCTTGTATTCAGACTTGTCTAACACGGTTGTCACCTTTATACGCAACCTCCAATTTCTCCCAGGCTTCCTTTGCTTATTTAGCATTCGCTATTTTTTGAATCTCGACTCACATACTACATTATAGAGGAAATACAATGTTGACCCATCTCTTGCACGTGATTTCTTCAATGCAGTTATCTATGCCACCGTCTGATGTTCGTCTTCATCAGGTTCAACGTACCCGTCTTCTACCATATCCCAAACGTCTTAACATCTCCATAACGCCTTCATCTATAGGCACCAATTATCATAATTGGTTTTTCTCATCAATTGTGTCACACTTATACCATTGACAACCTTTTCCATTTTTCTCACACAAAAAAATCAAGCACTCTTTTTTCTATCATGATGTTTAACTCTCTCCTCTCTCTCTTTCTCTCTCTCTCGGTGCTCAAAGCATAAAATTATAATACCACTGTTAAGAAAATCTCACATTACACACACTCTAATATTTTCGTAAAATTGAGCCTATTATTCATTGATAATTGAAGGACTTTAAATAGTCGTGACGCTTAAATATTACTGGAATAAAAATAAAAACTGAAAATAAAATATCAACTATCTTAAAAATAAAATTTGCTTAATCTATCATAAAATAATATTGTACCTAGATAAACAGAAAATCATAACTACCTATCCTTATTTTATCTCTATCAAAATCAAACTAAATATCACTAGACCCAAAACTAATAAAATAAGATTTAAACAAAATTATTAATAAAATCCCAAAAATTTAATCCCAACACTAGACTCATCAGGTGTCTAATCCATCTCATTGACACCAGACCAGACATAACCTTTTTTGCTATAGTTTAGTGTGACAATCACTCAACTATCTAAATTGCCTTTAACCAGGTGTTTCATGAACGAACCAAACACAAATAGACTTCAATAGTGTAAGGGACAAGATCACGGATGGTCTCCTAAAGCTTTTGTTAAGATATGTCAAATATTCTATTAAGGGATATTAGGCAATCAAATATTGTGTTAGTTATAATTTAGAATTATTATAATTTGTGCAGATTTGTGCACCTGTCATTCCTTTAGTAGATGAAGAATTATAGGATCCTTGTATGTATATATATGGTACTCTACTATTTAAAATAATACATTAGAATTATTCTTTAAACCTTTTATTATGGTATCAAGAGCCAAACACTAATATCCTCTACAATATAGGAATCAATGCTTCTTTTTTTTCATTGAATATTTCTTATGGCTTCTTTCGATAAAAATCAATCGGAGAAACATGATTTTGGAACTTCCACGAATTCCAAGAGTTATATTTCTACTGCTACCGAATTTGTGACCAAGTCAGGTATATCGAACTCTGCCCTTAATCTTTTTGTTGTTACTAAGGGTAGTAATTGGATAATTGATTCAGGTGCTACTGATCATATGACTTGTGATCCTCATATATTTACTAATTTTTCCTCTAATTGTTCTAAAACTGTTATTATTAATGCTAATGGAGTCTCATCTCCTATTGAAGGTATAGGTACTGTATCCCTTTTACCCTCCTTATCGATTCTTGATGTTTTATTTGTTCCTACATTAAACTGTAATCTTATCTCTGTTAGCAAGTTAACCAAATCACATTCTTGTGTGGCCTTGTTTTACCCAACCCATTGTCTTTTTCAGAATATTTTCCAAGGATAAGATTACTAGTGTTAGAGAGAGTAAAGGACTATATTATTTTGAAAATGTCTCACAACAAACCCATAAAAGAGGGTTGGCTTATCTTGTGAATGATCACATACAAGATAAAAACAAAAAGGAAATTTTGTTATGGCATAAACGTTTGGGACATCCCTCTTTTGGTTATTTAAAAAAATTATTTCCTTCACTATTTCATAAATCCAATATTTCTGATTTTTTTTTGTGAAACATGTGTTATGGCAAAAAATCATCGTGTTGTGTTTCCTTTAAATAATAATAAAACTGATTTTCCTTTTTCATTAATTCACATAGATGTTTGGGGACCTGCCCCACAATCTACACATAATGGAAAAAAATGGTTTATTAGGTTTGTTGATGATTGTACTCGTGTAACCTAGGTATATTTGCTTAAACATAAAAGTGAGGTGTGTGATGTGGTTCGGTCCTTCTATCATCTGATCGTTACACAATTTAACACATCTATTAAGGTTATTCGATCAGACAATCAAGGGAATATTTTATGACTGAATTAATAGAGTTCATGAACTCTATAGGCATCTTGCATCAAACTACATGTCCTTATTCACCACAACAAATTGGAATGGCTGAGAGGAAAAATAGACATATATTAGAGGTGACAAGATCACTTTTGATAGATGATAATGTCCCATCTCATTTATGGGGTGAGGTTGTGAGCTCTGTCGTTTATTTAATTAATCGAACCCCTTCTAGTGTGCTTAACTTTCAAAGGCCTTTTGGTGTGTTGTCTGATCATTGTATCCTTCCTCCCATAGTTTATTTACCACCTCATATTTTTGGATGTATTATATATGTTCACTTACACCCACATCAACGTACAAAGCTTGAAGAACGATCGATCAAATGTGTTTTTGTTGGGTATGGATCAACTCAAAAAGGTTATCGTGCGTACCATCCATCATCAAAGAAATTTTATATTTCTATGGATGTGACATTTAATGAACATGAATTTTTTTATGTTGATTCTCCACTTCAGGGAGGCAATGAAAGTGAAGTGCATAATCCTGATGTTAGTATGTTTGATATCTCAGATATCAAATTATATTGCGAAGATAAATTATCGTGTGAGGATCATTCTGTAAGAAGTGAGCCAATCCTAAATATGGACACTTCTCTTTTGGATAATACAGTGTCTTCTGATCATAACCAATTGGCTCAATCTTCTCCATAGGTTCAAGTTGACTCTTCAGAGGTGCCTTCTGATCCTATCTCTGATAACACTAATTTAGATGAAATTGATCATGGAATTGATTCTTGTCTGCATGAGACCACCAACACACCAAACACTGAGTGTACTATTGTTCAATATATTCTTCCACCTCATTCTAGTTGTGGTCAACCTCCAACTATATATGAACCAGACCTCCAAGCCAAAGTTAAATATCCCATTAGTAAATATATGTCATCTCACAGGTTATCTCAGTCATATAATCTCAATTATCTTCAAAATCCATTCCTAGTAATATATAGGAAGCTTTGGCAGATCCTAGATGGACCAAAGCAATGGTTGAGGAGATGACAGGTTTAGAAAAAAATAACACTTGGGATCTTGTGTCCTTACCAAGAGGGAAGAAAATTGTGGGCTGCAAATGGGTCTTTACAATTAAGCATAAAGCTGACGGAACTATTGAGAGATATAAAGCAAGACTTATGGCTAAAGGTTACACTCAGTCTTATGGTGTAGATTACCAAGAGACGTTCGCACCGGTAGCCAAGCTCAACATTGTGAGAATACTTCTGTCGCTAGCTGCAAACCAAGATTGGCCTCTTCTACAATTTGATGTGAAAAATGCTTTTCTACACGGAGAAATTTTAGAAGAAATTTATATGGATTCTTCACCAGGCATGACAGATTCAATTGGAATAAAGGTTTGCAAATTAAAGAAGGTTGTATATAGACTAAAACAATCCCTAAGAGCATGGTTTGGAATGTTTACCAAGTCTATGAAGGCTTTTGGCTATAGAGTAAGTAACTCTGATCATACCTTATATTTTAAGAGAGGAAAAGGAAAAAGTACAGCTTTGATTATATATGTAGATGACATGATTGTTACAAGAAATGACCAAGATGAGATTTCTAGTTTACAACAATACCTTGCATCTGAATATGAGATGAAACAACTTGGAAACCTCAAATATTTTTTGGGTATTGAAGTTGCTAGATCAAAACATGGTATTTTTCTATGCCAAAGATAATATACTATTGACTTACTATCGAAAACTGGGCTGCTTGGGAGTAAACCAACTCATACACCAATTGAAAAAAATCATAAATTCTTTCAATGCTGAAATTCAGCAAGCATAGACAGAGGAAGATACCAAAGGCTGGTAAGAAAATTAATTTATTTGTCACGTCCAGATATCACCTATGTAGTGAATGTTGTTAGTCAATTTATGCATGACCCATGAAAGCTTCATATGGATGCTGTTGAGAGGATTTTGAGATATTTGAAGTTTGCTCCGGGAAAAGGAATTTTGTTCTCAAATCATGGAAACTTAAAGGTAGAAAGGTACACTGGTGCAGATTGGGTAGGTTTAAAAGATGATAGAAGATCTACCTCTTGATACTTTACTTTTGTAGGAGGGAATCTTGTAACTTGGAGGAGTAAAAAACAACCTGTAGTAGCATGATCTAGTGATGAAGCAGAATTCAGAGGCATGACACTATGTGTATGTGAAATTTTGTGGATTAAAATTGTTGTATCAGATTTGGGCTTTAAACCAAATGAAGCTATGAGTTTGTACTATGACAATACTTCGGCTATAGCAATTGCTCACAATCCTGTGCAACATGATAGAACAAAGCATGTGGAGATTGATATACATTTCATTAAAGAAAAGCTTGAAGCTGGAATAATTTCATTTCCTTTTGTAAGATCAGAATTGCAGTTGATGTTGTCACCAAAGGAGTGTCAAGAAGATTGTTTAATGAGTTTTTATTCAAGTTGGGAATGTGTGATATCCATGCACCAACTTGAGTGAGGGTGTTAAGATATGCCAAATATTCTATTAAGGGATATTAGGCAATCAAATATTGTGTTAGTTATAATTTAGCATTATTATAATTTGTGCATATTTGTTCACCTGTCATTCCTTTAATAGATGAAGAATTATAGGATCCTTGTATGTATATATATGGTACTCTACTCTTTGAAATAATACATCAGAATTATTCTTTAAACCTTTTATTAGCTTTCACCCATTTCATCTACTCAGCAAGCCCTAAACCTTTTTACCAAATCTATGGCACATGTCCCTTTCAAACAACTTCATTTTAAGCTGGGATGAATAATATATGGCAATGATAGAATTTTCACAACTTAGAAAACTCGGTACAGCTCCACAAAACAACTTGAAAAGCTCAACATCCAACCTGACAACCTTGACAACACAACTTGGCAAAATCTAGCACACAGCTTGGCAAGCTCAACATATAGCTCGACAAGTTCAAGGACATAGTTTGACAAGCTCAATACACAGTCTAACAAGCTCGGCACACAACCTAATAAGCTTGACTCAAAGCTTGAGTACACAACTCGACAAAACTATTCCTTTGTTTGTACTTTCCCTCTTTTTTTCTATTTTTCTTTTTTTTTTATGTAATCGTTCCTCCTTTTAGGAAGGTAAGACAATAATATTCTTTTTCTTTTTCTATTATCAAGATACTATTTTGTTATTGAGTGTTGTACTCAGTCTATCTGCTCAACCTTCTCATTTACGTTCTCTTTCATTTTCATCGACATGTTATGCTACTTCTACTTTTCAACTTTTCAACTTTTCAACTTTTCAACTTTCTTGATACTTGTTCCGGTATAGGGTCGAGTCACCTAAGCCCTGCGCAATTTCCTACGGATGTAGTTCGGTCCACGCTTTCTCTGCTCTCTCCGTCGAGTCAAGCCTTGTTCAATTTCCTACGCGTCGGCCGAAGGTGCCTGCTAAAGGTGCTCTGATGCTAAAGTCAGTGATAGTCTGATCGGTAGGTTAAGCACTATAATAAATGTGTAATTAATGAACCCACCTACTTCTTACCTTTGACCTGTATTTATAGTTTTGGTTATGGGCCTTGGATTAACGAAGCCTAAATCACGGCCCAACCAGGGCCCAACGATCCTTAATAAGTGTTTTCCCTTAATCATGTTCGGAGGCATCTACCTCGACCGGTCGGCCTTGCCACTCCTGCCCCTATCGTCAGGACGTCCAGGCAGTACACCAGGCCCCCCAAGCCTTAGACAATTGATTGTCGTTGGGTTTAAAAGTTAGAAGACCGGTCGGCGCTTTTTGAATTGGGCTTTGGCGCGAAAACACGTGTCGTGTTGTCATGGGCCGTCAACCTCGGGTAGTGGGATTGTCATCTGATCTGGACCGTTGATAATGTTTGATTTCGACGGTGGAGATGAGTTGGCGGTTTCGAAATTTTTGCTAGAAATAGGAGTGTGGGGTGTTGTCATTTTCACACTTCTCTTTTTCCTTTCATACATACCGTCCAACAACATTCTTTTTTCAAGGTAAATAATAAATGGCTATCGTTAGTGTGAGTTCCTCCGAGGGGTCAGCATGCAGGGACAGTGACGATTCATCTATCGGCGATGGGTCTTCCTCCCCCAGCTCCGTGTCGTCGTCCGTCCTAGACAGGACCGACCGAGATGGGGGACGGGAGTCGGGCTCCCCGGTGATTGGCGACGAGAGGGTTATAAATGGGGTTTCACTCTTCCTTCTCCAGGGAGGGGTGGATATTGACGTCGAGCGGCCCGAACCAAAAGGTGGTTGGTCGGTTATCGATGGGTATGGGTGGGCTTCGCACGAGGTGGGCCTATACGTGTCAAACTATAGGACTTAGGGCGAGCTACAGTGGTGAGCCGATCGTTCATTCGTGGTGCGCGACGGGGAGGACTCTCGTTTAATTCGACTGGGTGTTAGTCACCCTAACGAACGGGTCTTTCATGGGAAGGAATCTAGCACTGAATATTTTTTCTTTGTATATACTTATTTATTCAACCAAATGTTCGTGCAGGTGCCCTTTACTTCATTCCCATCAGCCATGCTCCGGAAGTTAAACGTTGCCCCCTCCCAATTGTACCCGAAGGGATGGGCTTGCCTGCAAGATTTCGTGGCCATGAGTTCCGCTCTAGGTATCACTCTCATCGTGTCCATATTTCTTCACTACTATCATGTCCGATGGCACACAAAGACCGGCTGGGTATCTCTGACCTACATTCGAAATTATTGTTTGTTCAAACCGTATTCGGATTCTTTCAAAGTAATAATTAGAGAGTTCGACTGGTCCGAGTTCCATGAAGAGGCGGGCGTTCCCTTGTTCCCCTTTTATTGGACAAGGGACCCTCGGAAGTTACGTGCCACGTCGCTCGGTATTATGACCCCTGCCGAAGTAGACGCCGATAAGATGATTAATACCTTGCCACGCCGTATCTCTGCCCGCAGTTTGGTTAAAGGCCTTGGCCATGAGGATTTTGACCAGATGGCGTTTAGTATGGCGTTTGCCACTAGCTATGTGTTGTTTTGATATTAACTTAACTAAATTTTTGTTTTCCTTTCAGGAGTCATGTCTCTCCCGGCCCCTCGCAAGACTAGCAAGGGGATGGTTAGCTCGAAAGCAAGGGATCCTCGCTCGGCCGGTTCCAACCATGCTACGGGTTCCCAATCTCGCTCGAAAGTGAAGTCGGTTGATCCAACAACCGCCCAGGAAGTTGCTCAGCAGATTTTGGTTGTGGACTTGTCGTCCGCGGAGGCCGTCCCAAATATCCCTCCGGTAAAGAAGAGGAAATCCAAAGAATGGGAGAAGTCCTCCTCGCCGGGAAGGTAGCGTCCCTCGCCTTATTCCGGGCGGTCTTTTTGATCCGGACTTCACCATTGGGGACTGGGTCGATTTCTGCATGAGCTCCTCTCAGCGGGCTGTGGTTGAACCTTTGTCCAAGAAGGACATCACTAATGCCGCCTTAGAATTTGCAGCCAGGGGAGCTATGCTTACTTGGTACCTCCGCAAGTTTGCCTACCGACATGGCGTTGGGGACGTTCAAGCTGAATTGGCCGAGGAGAAGAAGGTCATCGAAGATCTTCGGGCTCAGCTAGAGGCCCTGACTCTTGAACATAATGAATGTGGGAAGCAACGATCTGAGTTGTAGAGGAAGTTGGACGAAGCGAACCGAGAACTAAGGACGATCGTTCAACAACTGAAGGACGCCCGGGCTAGGAGCGACCAGATTATTGAAGAAGCTGGCCGGCTTAAAGTGGAGGTGAGGCGGTTGGGTGAAAAGGAGGAAGAGCTGCAGATTCAAAATGATAGTCTGACCGCAGAGTTGGTAAAGGCCAATGAAGCGATCAGTACTTTGAACACTGACATGCAAATTGAGCATGAAGAGGGCTTTACTAAGGCCCTTCGTCAGGCAACCTTTCTGTTGGAGGTTGATCCCCTAGATGTCGGTTTTGATATTTCCCAAGATGTGTATGACGGAAAAATGCTCTCGGTCGGAGGGTCGCCTGTTGACGCTGAGGGGACGGTTGATGATGTTGGTGCATGGAAGTCATCATCCGTAAAAGTAATTGCAGGCAGGGACCTCCTAAGCCTCACCACACTATTAACCGACCGAAGGGCGCGAACGTGACGCTTTCTTGTCGAGGAGGATGACCCTTCCCCAGCGAATCCTCCTCAGACGATGTTAATAATGCCGCGCAACCGGCGGTTGTTACTTCTGATACGACTTCTACTACATTGTCTTTCTGATCTAGGACGATCGTTCTTGTTGTTCCGCGTGACGTTCCGGTCGCCTGTCGTGCCAGACTCCTCCACGGGTTGCAAGGTCATATCGATGAGTCAACCTGACTATCAGTCTTGACATATTTCTTCAACTGTCCTACTCTGATTAGCTCCTCGATCCTGTCCCTAAGATTTACACGTTCTTCCGTGGTATGGCCCAGATTCTGATCGTTCAGACAATGCTTTTTCCCATCAGCCCCAGGCGGCGTGGGACGCCTCTTAGGCGCCTGTATGAGTTCAGCGATCGATGTTTCCTGCAATATTTTAGCGTGGGGGGCATTCAGTGGGGTGTATTGCTGAAAATGCGGCCCCCTGAGAGGCTCCTTTTGCCTGTACCACCCGGTCTTCCCTGATTGCCCTTTTGACCTTTTTCCCTTTGTTTTCTCCCTTGCCTCCTGAGCTTCTTTCCGATACGACTGCTTCATCTCCTCCACCCTTATTTCGTCGGTTGCCCGCTCACGCAACTCTTCCATTGTCTTTGGTGCTCGTCGGCAGACACTGCCCTTGAAGGGTCCCGGCCTAAGGGCGGGCATGACATACTAGAGGGCCAACTCGGAGCTGAGGGCCAGGCCTTCGCTCGTCGGACCGTCTTCTGGTAACATTCCATGAACGCCTTCAACGTTTCCTCCTTCCCCTGTCTAATGTTTGAGAAATCAAAGATGGTCAAGTCTTGGGAACGGCTGTTGGCGAACTGGCGACCGAACATAGCCTTCAAGCCCTCAAAGCTTTCGATAGAGTTCAGAGGTAAGGAGTTGAACCATTCCAGAGCCTCTCCTTCCAGTGGCAGAGAAAAGGCTCGACACCATATCGCCTGGTTCCCCGTTCAAAATGTCATCCGGGTGGAAAACGCCTTATGTGATCATCAGGGTTGGTAGTCCCGTCGTAAATACTGAGCTGCGGTGGGACGAAGTGTTCCGATATGTGAACGTCCATGATGGCCTAAACGAAAGGTAAGTGGCCGGAAGTATCCTCTTCCTTTACCACCAGTTATTTGCTTAGTGCGACACTCTCGGCATGGTCTGACTTAGGCTTGCTTTGCTCGACCTCCGACTCGGTCGACCTCCAAGTAGTGTTTGGCATACTACTATGCTCAACTGTGCCCTACTGAGCGGCTTTGCCGTGCTCTTCTTCTGCCTTTTTCTCGACTTACGACCCTCTTTCCTGAGCTATGCGGGCCGAGCACTCGGCTCTAACAGCCGCCATCTTCGCTTTATGTCGTTATTGCATCTCCTCCAACCTCTGCTGTAACATCTTGATCATCTCGATACGGTCCTCAATACTCATATTCCTAGTGGTCACCATTGGGTTTCTAAGTCACACGGCCCCACGGTGGGTGCCAAAATGTTCCGGTATAGAGTCGAGTCACCTAAGCCCTACGCAATTTCCTACGGATGTCGTCCGATCCACGTTCTCTCTGCTCTCTCCGTCCGGTCAAGCCTTGTTCAATTTCCTATGCGTCGACCGGAGGTGTACCTGCTAAAGGTGTTCCGATGCCAAAGTCAGTGATAATCCGATCGGTAGGTTAAGCACTGTAATAAATGTGTAATTAATGAACCCACCTACTTCTTACCTTTGACCTGTATTTATAGTTTTGATTATGCGCCTATGATTAACGAAGCCTTAATCACGGCTCAACCAGGACCCAACGATCCTTAATCAGTATTTTACCTTAATCATATTCGGAGGCATCTACCTCGACCGGTCGGCCTTGCCACTCCTGCGCTAGTCGTCCAGGACGTCCGGCATCCTCGGTACAATACTTATTATCGTGTTATCTACCTTAGAATAAGGGTCGTACATAAGTGTTATTTCAAAAACCTAAAAAGTTATTAACAAAATAAAATGTTGTGATTTGCGTGAGGTTATTTCATTAACCAGAGCTTAGGAGTTTTTTTGTTTATCTTAGTTTGTTAGTGAAATATCCTCACTCAAAATCCTACACCTACGTTTATTCAATTGCTATTCATTATAAATTGCTATTCATTAATTATATTAAATAAATTATGTTTACCATACTTCAACCCAAGGCCAAGCAAATGTTTACCATATTAAATAAATTAATGAAAGACGCTAAATTAATCTTTACTTCCTTACGGTGCTAGAGTGGGTGTTTCGTTGGCATGTATCAAATAATGAAATACTGACACACGAACAATAAATAGCATTGATAATAAATCAAGTTCAAAGTAAATAGTTAAACATTATTACACAGACAATTAAGCAAAGGACAACACACAAAATTACAACAAACATCGTTCTTCATCACAGCTCACACGTTGAGCCTTTCATGTAGGACGAATCCACTTTCATACCCACATTTGACTCTTATTTATACTTGGTAATACATAGCTTTAAAGGTAATAAAATCTCCCATTTAGATGTGGAATAGTTTCTCATATCACGGTTTGATCGAGACAAAAGGGAACCACAAGAAGTGAAGAGACATAATCTTTGAGTAATTCTCCATTTGTGAATTTATCCTTGTGATCTTCATACGAAAGCTCAGCCATGCGTGCATAATTAGCTATACAATCAAGTGCAATCTTTGGGATATCATTTGATTTGAGGCACTCTTCATTTATAACCTTCCAACAATCTTCAACATCCTTGTGAATCAAGTTATAAGCCTCTCCTTCTGAAATGCTATATTGCTTCATGCAACATTCCACAGCTGATGCAACATGTACTCTTTCTTGTTCAAACTATATTAGTCAAAACAAATCCAAATGTTCAATTAGGAACATAATAATTGAGAATAAATAATTAAGACAAATTAATCTTCAACATTTTTCAATCAGAAATGAATTGGTACCCTATGTGAGGCCATGTCATCTAAGACTCTGGCAATAACTGATGCAGCTCTAAGTATATCTGGATTACTCAAAATCCAATCCAATACATCTTTTGTTGCAAAGTCTGCAAGGCCAACAAACGTTGTAGCGAAAATGGGACAACAAGAAGTAAGCATTCCATTGATTTTATATTCATCATAAGTTGGAATGTATCCTTCATCACACCATTTAGCTTCAACCAGGTAGCCTTTTACTAAGTTGCAAATCTGCATGTAACACAACAAATACACTGATGACATAAAGTTAATATTAAAAAGAAGTATAAGCAAAATTGGAATAAGCATACAGCTTTTTTGAAATGTGGCACAACAAAGTTTGAGTTTCCACTCTCAGTTGTCAACTCTTCTATTTCTTCACACAATTCTAGAATTGCTTCAAATATTACTTTCATGGACTGTGGAAGGGATTCAGTGAGTCTGACATCGCATCTGAAATTTAAAAAAAAAAAAATTATAAAAAAATTAAAAAATGTGATGAACCTGAAACCAATCTCATTGCTTTGAAGTCTTTTTCTCATTATTGACCATATATATAATTTGTAAAACACATCAACCTCTGAAATGCTTCTGTAAAAAGTTGAAGTTCCTCAACAGTGCCATAAGCGTCATAAGTATCATCTAGAAGAACAATAATAGCTGCCAATTTTCCTGCAAGCATTCTTCCGTTACTATATTCAGGCAGGTATGACATGGCAACCAACCAAAGATAAGACTCAACCATTCTGTTTCTAGCGTGAGGAACCTTTTGGTCAAAGTTTGACTTTTTCCACCACCTACGAAAAATAAATAACCACTTCAAATTTTAAATATGGTTAAACAATCTCATTCTTTATGCACTTTAAGATTATTAATACAATCTTATTAATTGAATTGGTCATTTAAGACTAGGTTGTTTAATTTTACTTGAATTTGAGATATGTTAAACTATATATCCCGTAAAAGTTATCTAAATTTTTTATTTTATTGGTATATTTGGATATGAATATATGAATGTATGGTTACTTTTGAGAACAGTTGAAAGTAAAAGACTTACTTGGTGATAGTGCCAATTTCTTTTTGATGCATTCGTTGAAGAATATTAAATTTTACTTTTGCGAATGTCAACAGAGGTTCATCATGGGAACAATGTTGTTCATAGACAGACATGTGATACTTCGATTCAAACCTAGGAACACTCTTATTTATTGGGTGGTTTAAGCAATGATTGACCCTTCCAGCCAGAGATGGTTCAAGTTGAGTGACCAAGGATTTAAGATGAGTCTTTGAGAAGTCACATATATCTTCCAGTATATCATCTCCATGAGTTCTCATTTGTGCAGCTTCATACAAGCTACACAACCCTTCAATATCATTACCAAGTGTTTCATTGAAGTTTCCTTGCTCATTTCTGAGTTTCTTAAATATATCTGCTCATTTAGTTGAATACATAATAGGCAGTTAATTGATTTTGTGTTTTGACATATATATATATATATATATAACATTATACATATAGATTGTGATTTTCACATTCAAATAGTAAAGAAAAAGTATACACGTACCTGATGAAATTGGATATCTCTGTTGTCTAAGCAATCGAAAGAGTAGAGCAAGAGAGTGATAATTGTTATCTTCAATGATGGTATTATCTTTTATAAAAATGTGGTGAATTTTTTCCAATAGATTATTAATTTCTTGTTGAAAAAGATAGGATAAACTCAAACGTTGAAGTGAATCAATCAGGTTTAGTTTGTGTTTGATATCTCTGATTGATGATTGGAACATCATTTTCACTTTCTCTTTCAGCTTTTGAGCAAGTTCCTTCGTATTGTCATTGACGTCCTACAAATAAGTTGCATTACAAGGCATTTAATCAAGTTAAAGTAATAACCCACTTTATATATATTGGTAACCCACATTTTTGGAACGTGAAATATTAGTGAAGACAGCATTTTGGAGGACAAAAATTAAGAAAGAATATGAGGAAGGTCTCTCGATCGTATTGGTAAAATTTTGAAGGTGGTTCTTTTGGCTGGTATAGGCTATAAGAGAGCATGTGCAATACCATGCACTACACAATCACCCACAGATGAAGAAAAAGATGCTGCAGTTTGTTTGTGAAAAGAAGTTTCAAAGTCTGCATTAAGACTCACCTAGTAATGGCTGAATATTATATAATCTATTTGCGAATGGAAAAAGAAAAGAAAGTACCAGTGAATGTGAATGATACTGAAGGAAAGTGTCTCCCCAAAAGCTTGGAGGAAAATTTGCACAAGGTCGCGTGGTGATGTGAGTTGGTTCATGTTGAGACGAAAGAAGAAGTGTGGAAGGTGCAAGAGACATGCTATTTCTCTTTCAAAGCTTTCTTCTTCTGATTTATGAAAAGATGAATGGTTTGGTCCAAGGCTAGGGTCTATATATAGATATATGATTTTTGGAGACACTCTAGGAAGAATTTTACTTTTAATAATGGAAGTTGAATAATTTGACTTTTAATAAAAACTATTTCTATGAGTTATCATTTACATACAAAAGTAAGTATAAATACATTTTTTTTGTTAAAATAATTACTATTAAATATTCATTGAAAATATTAAAGTTTAATTTAATTCTTCATAAAAGTATTTTATAAATTAACATCAATAATATCATTTATCGTTGAAGATTGTCATTATTATTATTATTATTATTAATAGAAGTAAAGTTTATAATTTATACTTAATAACTTTAAATAATTAAATTTGATATATGAATTATAGAAGAAAAATTGAATTATTTTTCATTATTAATTCGAACTTGATATATTACAAATAAAAATCACATAAAAATGGATGAGATAGGAAACAAACAAAAACCAAAACAAAATAGATGACACTTTATACGGTGATTAAGTTTTTACCTTTTTATCATAACAATACGGTCTCGGCAGGTTTTCTATTCTTTGAGTAGGAATTTGCAGACTAATGTGGCTGAAATTTTGTCTAGCACTATATTGCTAGTTTTCAGGTGAAACATTTTTACCATGGGCTGATTCTGTTCACATTTGTTATTAATTTATGGTTTCAGGTATGTCAAGGGATTCCCGGAATCTATGTTACTCGAGTAGCTCTAGTACCAAATAGTGAGGTCTATCATCTTTTTTCTGTTAGAAATAGAACCCCTGAAATTTCTGAGGGTATGTGGGCTCGAATAAAAGGTGGTAATTGCAAAGGGGATTTAACACAGGTACTGCATGATTGCAAAAATAATGTTTTTTGTTTTATTTTTGCTATTCAACTTTTGGAATGCATCGTTCCTTCTATTAATTATGGTTTTTGTAGGTGGTGGCTGTAAATAATACCAGGAAAAAGGTTACAGTTAAGCTCATTCCAAGAATTGATCTGCAAGCTTTGGCTGCCAAATTTGTAAGGAGACCTGTGTCCACTTGATTTGCTACCCATTTTTTTAGGCAATTAATTAGTTAACTTTGATTATGCTTGTTTTGTTTTAGTTGCTGTATATATGATATATCTGCTGGTAATGTATCTATTGTCTCAAGAACTAATGTTAAAGTATTACTTTTTATTTAAACTTAATTTTTAATTAAACATATTTATTTATCTTTTCCTTACACTTACATTCATTCAAACAAGAATTATTTTTACTTTTACCTTATTTCTATCTGTTCAAACAAAATATTCTTCTATTTTATTTATTTCTATTTTTTCTATTTTTTTCCTCTTTAATTTACTTGTAACCCAAACAGAGCCACAGAGTGAGCAGATTGTTGATGCATCTCTTCTCTCGTGTACAGGGTGGAGGTTATAGTCGCCAAAAGGTTGCTGTACCAGCCCCTAGATAAGTTTGTTTTTGTTATGCATCTGGATAAGTTTGTTTTTGTTAGGATAGTTTTTGTTATGCATCTGGATAAGTTTGTTTTTGTTCCTTTAATTTTCACTTTGCTGTACTTTCCAGTATTAGGCTTAGGAGTAGTTCTTGATTTATATTCTTGATTTACATTCTAGGTATCTTTTCTTTCATGAATAGTTGAGTTTTTTTCTTTCGTGAAAACATATGTAAATTAGGATTTGTTGTTTTAGGATCTGCACCATAATTGGTTACTAGACAGCAGAAAATTCGCCCTTCGGAAATTACCGAAGGCTTTAGCCCTTCGGTAATTACCGAAGGCTTTTGTCCTTCGGTAATTACCGAGGGCTTCTGGCCCTCGATAATTACCGAAGGCTTTTGGTCCTCGGTAATTACCGAAGGACAAAAGTCCTCGGTAAATGTTAGCGACAAGGGATTTACCGAGGGCTCTTTGGCCGTCGATAAGCCTTCGGTAATTACCTTTTACCGACGGTTTTGGGCTGTTTCCGAGGGCTTCTGGCCTTCGCTAATGCCCTTCTTTTTTGTAGTGTCTCTTAAACTTTAATTAATTTTATCAAACACTATATGATGACACGTAAGTACTTGCGACATCAAAAGTAAACAATTGTTGAAGTTTGAAGTTGAAAAATAGACTAAAGCAACAATCGTCATTATAAAATATAGAAGTACTTCAAAAGGAACAACTCTCATAAATAGCCTAAAGAGTTTATTATTACATATTATTAAGACACAACTCTCTATGATAAAAACATTGATAGTAAACATCAAAATATTATACTTTCCCAAAGATCAAAATATTATAATTCGAAGGACTAATTCCAAAATAGAATTCGGTTAAAAGTGAATTTAGTTTCAAGGAGTAAAATTTTGTCTCTAAACGGTACAAAGAAAAATAAACGTTAACTGAATAATAAATTATTATGACTATAGTAACTTTTATCATGGAGCATACACTAGTACAGTAAAAAAAGACACCGGTTATTTTTTTTATAGGTATCGGTTCTGAAATTGAGACATATATGAGCGACGTAAAAAGAGTAGGTTACGAACCGAGATAAAACGAGATAGGATTATGTCTCGGTTCTTAGATAACCGAGGCAGTAGGGTGTTTTCTTTTTCAGATTTTAGGACTCGATTCATACTGTCATCTCGTTTTACTTTATCAATTGCTAAGGCAGCGTACACAATGGAAGGTACACAATAGTTAATTGATTTTGTGTTTTGACGTATATATAACATTATATGTATAGATTGTGATTTTCACATCCAAACAGTAAAGAAAAAGTATACACGTACCTGATGAAATTGGATATCTCTGTTGTCTAAGCAATCGAAAGAGTACAGCAAGAGAGTGATAATTGTTATCTTCAATGATGGTGTTATCTTTTATAAAACTGTGGTGAATTTTTTCCTATAGATTATTAATTTCTTGTTGGAAGAGATAGGATAAACTGAAACGTTGAAGTGAATCAATCAGGTTCAGTTTGTGTTTGATATTGATTGATAATTGGAACATCATTTTCACTTCATCTTTCAGTTTTTTAGCAAGTTCCTTCGTATTGTCATTGACTTCCTACAAATAAGTTGCATTTCAAGGCATTTAATCAAGTTAAAGTAATAACCCACTTTATATATATATATATATATATATATATATATATATATATATATATATATATATATATATATATATATATATATATATATATATATATATATATATATATATAACTTCAAAATATAATATAGAATATAACTTTCTAGAACATTTTTTGAACGTGAAATATTAGTGAAGACAGCATTTTGGAGGACCAAAATTGAGAAAGAATACGAGGAAGGTCTCTCGATCTTATTGGTAAAATTTTGAAGGTGGTTCTTTTGGCTGGTATAGGGCAAGTTTGAACGTTAAAGAGAATGAAATGAATAAGGGGATGGGCTGTTTAAGGTAAAAGTTATGTTGTATGAGAGGCTATAAGAGAGCATGTGCAATACCATGCACTACACAATCACCCACAGATGAAGAAAAAGATGCTGCAGTTTGTTTGTGAAAAGAAGTTTCAAAGTCTGCATTAAGACTAACCTAGTAATGGAAAAAGAAAAGAAAGTACCAGTGAATGTGAATGATACTGAAGGAAAGTGTCTCCCCAAAAGCTTGGAGGAAAATTTGCACAAGGTCGCGTGGTGATGTGAGTTGGTTCATGTTGAGTCGAAAGAAGAAGTGTGGAAGGTGCAATAGACATGCTATTTCTCTTTCAAAGCTTTCTTCTTCTGATTTATGAAAAGATGAATGGTTTGGTCCAAGGCTAGGGTCTATATATAGATATATGATTTTTGGAGACACTCTAGGAAGAATTTTACTTTTAATAATGGAAGTTGAATAATTTGACTTTTAATAAAAACTATTTCTATGAGTTATCATTTACATACAAAAGTAAGTATAAATACATTTTTTTTGTTAAAATAATTACTATTAAATATTCATTGAAAATATTAAAGTTTAATTTAATTCTTCATAAAAGTATTTTATAAATTAACATCAATAATATCATTTATCGTTGAAGATTGTCATTATTATTATTATTATTATTAATAGAAGTAAAGTTTATAATTTATACTTAATAACTTTAAATAATTAAATTTGATATATGAATTATAGAAGAAAAATTGAATTATTTTTCATTATTAATTCGAACTTGATATATTACAAATAAAAATCACATAAAAATGGATGAGATAGGAAACAAACAAAAACCAAAACAAAATAGATGACACTTTATACGGTGATTAAGTTTTTACCTTTTTATCATAACAATAAGAGTTGTTCATGTTACAAATGAGTGAGATAGTGAATTTTATTTTCTAATGGGTTAAAATTATTAAATGCAGAGAAGTGACTCATTATGAGGTGTTAAACATTGTTGATTATTTTGCTTGGCCTATTATTGGTGGATTTATACATGTTATTGAGAATATGTATGAATCAGTGATTGAGCATGATTATTTTGTTTTTTTGGTGTTGTGTACGTAAACTATGTTATTTACTTATAACTTCGTCGAACGTGTGAGCATTTCAATACTTTAATAAGTTTGAGTCTCGCGTGAGATAAAGATTCGAGTGTCATCTCCTTCTGCGCGAGGAGGTGAATTTCTCGTCCAATGACTTCGGCTCGTGTTGAGTATAGTTCACCGATGTGCATAGTATATGTGTTTTTACTCGTTAGTCCTTAAGGAGTCGAGGGAGATAGGTCTGAAGTTGCGATGAAAGATGACTCAAATCGCCTGTTATTGAGAACATGTTATGATGACGAAATACAAGGAAACGACATTAGTTTACGAAACGTTTGTCTGCGATGTAATGTTTTGCGTTGATATATTGTTTATGTGTAATGTGTTTATGATGGGTTATTATATGATATTTCTTGTTACTCCCCCTTGCATGTTGTGGTTGTGGTTTCCACCTACAATGATCGTATTTGTATGAAAATAGATGATATTACAGATAGAGTTGGGCTGGAATAGCTTGATGAGAGATAGGAAATAAAACCTAAGGGTTATATATATATATATATATATATATATATATATATATATATATATATTATTTTCTTATTTATATGTGTTTGAGTTTGTTATTTTAAAGAACAAGTAAGATTTGGTCTGTTGTAATATATGAACTTATGATATGTATATGGTTTGTTTCTCTTATGTATTGTATAAAAAAAAATTGTTTCATAAAATTCATACTCCAAGATTAATTTTTGTTTACATGACATCCTATTTGGAGAGTTACAAATACTCCTAATTATTTTCTAGTTCCTCGCAATTTGAAGTTCAAAATAAAATATCTATGTTTAAATTTTAAATACTATTAATTTAGTCTTTTTTTTATCTATGCAATTTTGTTTAAGTGATGTATTATAATATTTATTGGTGTATAAAAAAATGTTTCATTAGAATTTATAAAAGGGAATTAAATAAATATTTGAAAATTTTTAAACATGAATGTTGTTTTCTTTTTATAATCTTTTAAAAGTATTTATTAACTTTATTAGTTTTGTTTTGTTAACATTTAAAAAAGTAAAAGACATTTGATTATCATGATTCAATAATTATTGTATAATTATTTTGAAAAATAATTCTTTCACACACTTAAATATTTTACCCTAATTTGACAGTACTTTTACTTACCTTTTACTTTTTTTAAAAAAAAATACAAAAGTTTACACTTTTATGATATTTTATCTTTGTGCTCTGTGTGAAATGAATATAAAAGTGTGTCATGATACCATTACTCAGTTATTTTACTTTTATGCAATTGATATTTAGTATTCAAATTTAAAATTTATACACATATAATTTCTTTATATTTATTTATCCTTAAAGACACGAGAATACGTCCCTCTCATATTTAATATTGATAATATCATGTTTCATAAAAATAAGATTGATATTGAAACAATAAAAAAAAGTGTATGTGAAAAAATATCAGTATATCTGTTACTCGGGAAAGATGAGGATAAGACAAAAATATATATACTCCTCCAATGTAGTGATGAAGATAAAAAATTTACTTTAAAGATAAAGATTGATAATAAAAATCGTCTTTGTCTCGTTTTATTGTCATCCCCAAATTTTATCAATTATTTTTTTCTATAAAAATTATCATTGAGGATCAACTTTATATCTAAATGTGAGAATTTGATTTTCCGTTATTCATCATGTAAAAATATTAAAAAATATATAAACTAAAAAATAATTAGCACAATTAGAAAAATAAAATATATGGACCATCACTTCTCAACAACGGTCTAAACTCAATTATTTGACTAATGAAGGAGTAGGTTGGTCCATTCCCGCATAAAGAAAAACAAAAGAAAATTAAACTATAATGACATAGGAATTAAAATAAAGTAAGTTTATTGTTATGACTTATGTGGTGATGAAAAACCATTAAAGAAATTAAAAAAGAAACAATTACTGTATCCTCTATAAGATAAGCTTTTCACTCTCATTTTGTCTTTTTGAAAAGTCTCTACCAAACTAAACTTTGTCTCACATTTTCATCTACCCAATTTCGACCATTTCTTTTTTGACGCATTAATTGTACAAATATGGTCTACCAAATGACACTGTGATTTGTGAAGACGTATTTTAACAGTGTCATTACAGAAAAAAAAAAAATATCCAAGTTGGATTCTTGTGTTGATCAGATGCTTCACGATCGAAGAGATTTCTTTTTCGGAGGTAGTAATGTCTATCTAAAAAGTTGAAAAAATTGTAATTATTTTGACTATTAATCTCTGCAAAATGACAGGTGTGCTGAGAGAATAAGATACTTTAACAAACTCCTTTTCAACCTATTTATAATTTTCTATAAATAATTTTTAAATCCACAAATTAATTATAATTGTCTTATTAATAATAGACGTTATATATTAATAATTTTAATTTATTAAATGATATTTAACTTAATTAATACAATAATTAATTATTATTTTTTAATTTTGATTATTATTTAATAATCTTTTTTGTATTTTAACTTCAATTATTTTCTCATTATTTTTCTTCATACTTAACTTTAATAGTCCATCACTTTTAATTTTATATTAATAAAATTTAGATGTGCGTATATGGGTTTACTTTTCTATGATAACAAAAAAAAGATGAAATTATTATTGCTATAATTATAAAAGTAAATATAACTTATTTTTACATGTTTATTATAGATAATTATTTTAATTTAAAAAATATTTAAATTTAAAAAAGAGAGTCAAATATCAAGTATTAGTTTTAAAAAAGTCACTTAAAGGTAAATTTAGTAAAGTATTATTTTAATTTAAAAAATAGTTACTTAAAGGGTAAAAATAGAAAACAAATGTATACACCAAAATGAGAAATCCATTTTATATGATAGTATAAATTATTCATTTTTAAATTAAAATTTAATTAATAATTTAAAAAAAAGGGTCAATTTATGAATTTTAAGTTTAATATAATTTATATATTTAAAAATAAATACGTTTTATAAAGTTAAATATACAAATAAATTCCTATAAGCATACACATAACACCGCAATGAAACAAACAAACATTAGGTAAGCTCTCAGCTTAAATTTCCCTAAATAAATCAAGCATAAGCTCTTTTTTTAATGAAAATATTTTCACCAGTTTTTTTTAAGGTTTTAGACACTTTTTTTTGCATTTCTTGTGTGTTTAAATTTATGCTAAAATTAAATTTATCATTTTAAAATAAATTATCAACAATTAAAAGTAAATTGTTTTACAACATAAAATATTTCTCTTGGATATAAAATAGAATTTGTATATTTGAGGAAATTTAATTATCATGAATTATAATTACAATATAATAAAAATTATTTATTAATATCTTTTCTAAATCAAGTTTTTCTTTAGATATTTTGTCTTAATATTTTAAGGTTTACTTTTCTTTTCAGTTTTAAATTGAATTTTATTCATTTTGAAAAAGTATTAATAACTAGTATTAATCTTGTATCGTAATATTAAAATCTTATGAGTACGCCTAAAGATATTTATTTATTAAAATATAATTTACATAATACAAGCATTTATTATAAATTTTAGTTTTATAAAAATTAATTTATTATATGATTTAGGATTTAGATGCCTAGCCATTCCAGAATTTAGATATTATTAATCCAAATTTACTAATATTCTTATTCTTAGTGGTAGATGATATGTAGTAGGATTGGTTTTTACGTGAATATTCATCAAAGTTTCATAATAACTAATATGAATAAGACAATAGCAGAAAAATATTATAAAAATAAAGAATTGGTTTTAGAATTGTCTAATACATTACTATTGTGAAACTTTAATTATGTGTTGGAAGTATTCGATTTTTTATTATGATTCTAAAACAAATATAAAAAATATCAGTTTATACTGGTTGTTTTCAACACAGGTATATTCATGTTATCACAACATGTATAAAAAGTCTAAAATATACCTAGTGCTGTCAGAAAATATATGAAAAATCACTTTTTATACTGATGGTAACTAGAATAAATATAAAAAAAATAGGTATCATTAGTGCAGAAAGGGCTTTAGACGTTCGTTCTTTTAGCCTTTTGACGTCCGACGTTCCCCCGACGTCTTTGTGGGTGACGTTACCCAGACGTCGGGGGTTCACATCGGACGTCTATATAGACGTCCGATGTGTCAGGCCGGACGTGTATATAGACGTTCGGTGTGTCAGGTCGGACGTGTATATAAACGTCCGGTGTACACCCTCGGACGTCCATATAGACGTCCCCACGTGCCCGTCTGACGTCCCCATAGACGTCCGTCTCCTCGCTCCCCGACGTCTACCTGCCTGAATTGTTTTGTGGTAGGGGCTGGGGTTGGAAGTCCGTTTGTGCACTGCCAGACGTCTATAGACGTCCGACAGTGCACTAACCGACGTCTACTGGGCCTTTTTTTAAAAAAAATTAATTTATTTTTGCAATAAAACCACACCTGAAAAGTAGAAAATTGTCCCAGAACAATTTTGCAATAATATAGATAATCGTTTCATATAAACAAAGTTCTACTTAATGTAAACTATAATCCACTACCAAAACTATCAACATAAAAATTAAACTAAAACTAAGCAATGTTCAACAACAAATAAAACTATTCCTAAGTCCATCTTTGCAGAAGATAAGCGGTCCACTCCTGCCTTATCTGTTTAATTGTGTCGTCTGGAATAGGCGATGTACTCTTGAAGCGCTGCAAAATTCAAGAAAGATTCATTATGGTTTCATATATGTTTGAAGATGAATTTAATTTGTAATGTATTCAAGGTATACATCATTACCTCATTCCAATCATCTGTAATGATAACTCGAATGATGGTCTTAATCCAACACATCACATAGAAGCCACATTCCCATGAATCTAGCTGCTGGTTACACTAAAATGACAAACTAAATAGTTAAGAATTTAGATCATTCAATAACATAGAAAATGAATTAGAAACTATAAATGACTTACAACCTTTGGATACAAAATTTGAACCAGTTGACCACGAGATTTACCAATAACTCTGTACAGATTGAAAACACAAAGTATAATTAATATGACTATATTTATCATAAAAGTTGAAGGTGAACATCAAATTCAAAGTCATTTTTGGAGAAACACTTACCCTTGAAGCATGGTTCTCAAGTCATTTTTCATTCTCCTGTGCAACGAACAAAACCATATAATTTTACATTGTTTGGGAATGATGACCATCAGCTGCCAGTGCGACCTATCACGAAGGAGAAATAGTTATTCAACTAATTAAGGAAACTATAATAATGAACTGACCACATATAACAACACCTACCCCTCAATGTATGGCACAAGGTATACGTCTCTTTTTGACTTATCCATCCATGTTTGCAAATAATGTTGTCTGTTTTGAAGTGTGTTACCAGACGGTTGAATGGTCTGAGGTTCAACAAATTCGTACATGGAAGACCGACCTTGGTCTACAACGATTGTGTCCATGTACCTAAAACAACAAAGTTAAGTTGTTAGAAACTACAGAGAACATACGTTTGAACCTAGGTATTATAGGCAAATACTGTTACCAATAAGGAGTATTGCTAAATCTTGAAGAAATTTGTTTTGATGATGCTACAAGAAGTTTTAGTTGAAGAAGATATTAGAATTAGTTAAAAGCAATTTGTAGAAATTAAATGTAGTAGGAAATTCTTGTAAACCTTGTAAACTTGCATTTTTAACTGTAATAATCGATTATGGAATGGCAATAATCGATTATCACAGAGTCATACAGGAATAATCGATTATCACATCATATAATCGATTATCACATTCTTGAAAACCTGTAACGGACTTGAATAATCGATTATCACTTACAATAATCGATTATTCATGGCAGTTGGGAGCTGACCTTTGGCATTCAGTGTACTTGGCTATATATTTTGTTTTGGAGAAATTAGAATGTAACGTTGTTGAACAGAAGCTCTTGCAGAATACTGTTTGTCAGAGGAAGTTCTCAGAAGCTATAGTTCAAGTTCCCTTGCTTGGTCTCGTGAACAGGAGAGGCTCGCGTGTCGTGTGTCGATAGTCGGAGCAAGCTCTCTTCGAGTTAGCAAGGTGCTCTGCCTGGTCTCGTGAATAGGAGAAGCTCGTGTTTCGTTTGTCGATAGTCGGAGCGGTTCTCTTCGAGTTGGCAGAGTGTTCTTCTTCCGGTTCGTTCGTCGAAGGAAGGTTTATTTATCTGCTTTATTCACTATTTCTTGTAATCTGTTAAATAACTTTTTAGTGAAAAAGGTTAATCACTATTTATAGTGATTAACGACTGGACGTAGATTCTTTTGAATCGAACCAGGATAAAAATTGCTTGTGTGATTTTCTATTCCCTACACTCTTTATCTTTTACGCATATCAACTGTTTGATAAATTTTCTCTAAGAAAATAGTTTTTCTAAAACGGACCATTAAACTTGATTTGTGACCGTAACACGCTTTCTAAGTATTTTATTCCGCTGCGCGACTCTATAACGGTACCGATTGTTCCATCAATTGGTATCAGAGCTTGCTTTGATATTTTTTCAAATTTTTTCGAAAATGGGCCGTCATAACCAAGTTTATGCTGAGGGTGCTTCTATTGATAGACCTCCTTTGTTTACGGGGGAAAATTATGCGTTTTGGAAAATTAGAATGCAAATAGTTTTGGAGTCTATTGACAGGGGTATTTGGGAAGTTGTTATAAATGGACCAATTGTTCCCACTATTTTTGTAAATGATATGCAGGTAGAAAAACCATTTTTACAGTGGACTATGGATGAAAATAGAATAGCACAATATGATGTTAGGGCTAGGAACATAATTTTATCTGCACTAACCCTTGATGATTTCTTCAAAGTATCTGTTTATAAAAGTGCTAAGGAAATGTGGGAATTTTTAAGAGTCAGTCATGATGAAGTATCGAATGTGGCTAAGTTGACTTGTTCGAATTCATGCTCTACATCAAACTCCTCAAGCTCAAGCGATTCTAATGAACAAGAAAATCTATGCTTGATGGCCAATGATAAATCATCTGAAAGCAAAATATTGAAGGAAAAGAAGGACTATCAAGGTTCCTCTTCAAGCTTGAGATGTTATGGATGTGGTGAAAGAGGCCATGTGAAAGCTTATTGTTCAAGCAACAAAAGAAGTAAAGAAAGAAAAGAAAAGAAAATTCACAAGAAGAAAAAGGTTCACGTTGCGTCGGAGGATAATGCATCAACCACCTCTAGTTCAAGTGATTCTGTTGAAGAAGTAAACTTATGTTTGACAGCTAATGTTGATGACACTGCAAGCCAAGTAAGTTGTTCTAATTCTGAATCTAGTGAATTTGATTTGCAAAAAGCTTTTCTTGAATTGCTTGATGAATCTGAAAAATTGAATGTTGCTCATAAAAATTTGAAAAAGGAATTTAAAGAATTGCGAATTAAATATGAGAAGGCATTAGATGAGGAAGTAAGTTTGAGAAATAAAATTTGCAACTTGGAAATGAAAGAGTCTTCAAATGTTGAAAATCCTGTTGAATGTCTTTCATGTAAGAATCATATGCTTGATATTGATATTCTTGAAAATCTTCTTGAAGTTGCAACTGGAAATAATAATGTTGAAATGCCTATAACTGTTAGAAAGGTTTATAAAAACAAAAGTGTTTTTAAAAGTAAGAACCAAATTAAAAGAACCCGTAGGGTATGGGTTGAAAAAGGAACTGTGTCTTATAGAAATCCAAATGTTGTCACATGCTTTTATTGTATGAAAAAGGGGCACACTTCTAACAAATGTAGAATTAAACATTTTGATGTTCCAAATGGAAAATATGCTTGGATTCCTGTTATAAAGTAAATTGTCTCTATGTTTTGTTTTGGAGGTTAATTTTTTCAAAAGGAAAAGAAGACTCTATGGTATACTGGTATTTTTTAAGAGCTTTGAAATAATTTATGAATGTTAGATGTGTCTTAAGTTGAAAATTTGGCCCAAATTTGTGTTTTCCGGAAATTAACGTAAATAATCGATTACCAAGGGTAATAATCGATTATCTCGTCCTCAAAAATTTGGATTTTGACAATTTGGCTCGCACATAATCGATTATTTAAAGTAATAATCGATTATCTTAAGTTTTCGTAAAAAAAAAAAAAAAAAAAAAAAAAAAAACTTTTTTTTATATTTTTTTGGAGTCTGTTTTTAAAAGGGGATTATTACATTCAGGGCAAGATATATGAGGTATTATGCTCTTTCATGTTATGAAATTTCAATTTTATTTATGTTTTGAAATGCATCAATTCTTTTGTTGAGGGGGAGAAAAATTTGAGGGGGAGTTTTTCCATTATTTTACTTTTTGCTTCTGATCAAAAAGGGGGAGAAGAATAATACAAGGGGAGAAGTATAAATTATTACAGGTAGTGCTAACCTTGTTGTTGTTTGTTAGCTTGTATGTTTTGCAGGTAAGCCAAACTTGCTTTTAAAATTGAATTTTTGATCATCATCAAAAAGGGGGAGATTGTTACCAATAAGGAGTATTGGTAAATCTTGAAGAAATTTGTTTTGATGATGCTACAAGAAGTTTTAGTTGAAGAAGATATTAGAATTAGTTAAAAGCAATTTGTAGAAATTAAATGTAGTAGGAAATTCTTGTAAACTTGCATTTTTAACTGTAATAATCGATTATGGAATGGCAATAATCGATTATCACAGAGTCATACAGGAATAATCGATTATCACATCATATAATCGATTATCACATTCTTGAAAACCTGTAACGGACTTGAATAATCGATTATCACTTACAATAATCGATTATTCATGGCAGTTGGGAGCTGACCTTTGGCATTCAGTGTACTTGGCTATATATTTTGTTTTGGAGAAATTAGAATGTAACGTTGTTGAACAGAAGCTCTTGCAGAATACTGTTTGTCAGAGGAAGTTCTCAGAAGCTATAGTTCAAGTTCCCTTGCTTGGTCTCGTGAACAGGAGAGGCTCGCGTGTCGTGTGTCGATAGTCGGAGCAAGCTCTCTTCGAGTTAGCAAGGTGCTCTGCCTGGTCTCGTGAATAGGAGAAGCTCGTGTTTCGTTTGTCGATAGTCGGAGCGGTTCTCTTCGAGTTGGCAGAGTGTTCTTCTTCCGGTTTGTTCGTCGAAGGAAGGTTTATTTATCTGCTTTATTCACTATTTCTTGTAATCTGTTAAATAACTTTTTAGTGAAAAAGGTTAATCACTATTTATAGTGATTAACGACTGGACGTAGATTCTTTTGAATCGAACGAGGATAAAAATTGCTTGTGTGATATTCTATTCCCTACACTCTTTATCTTTTACGCATATCAACTGTTTGATAAATTTTCTCTAAGAAAATAGTTTTTCTAAAACGGACCATTAAACTTGATTTGTGACCGTAACACGCTTTCTAAGTATTTTATTCCGCTGCGCGACTCTATAACGGTACCGATTGTTCCAACAAATACCACATCACCTTAGCAGGTGCACCATCATTACCTTCATTACTAGTGACTCTGTCAGATTTTTTTTTAAAACGGGATAAACCACATGTTGGACAATACTTTAACGAAGCAAACTCCTTTGTGTACAGGACACAATCATTAGGACAAACATGTATCTTTTGATATTCAAGACCCATTGGACATAAAAAATTTTTGGCCTCGTAATTACGAATATGTAGAGTATTATTTTCTGGAAGCATCTCCTTCAACAACTCCAACAACTCGGTGAAACTTTTATCGGTCCATCCATTCCTTGCTTTTAAACTAAACAACTTTAAAGTTGAAGACAGACGTGTAAAGTTCGAGCATCCTGGGAACAACAGTTGCTCTGAATCATTAATAAGAGAATCATACAAATTAGCCCTTCCAAAATTATCTTCACCGACATCACGTATCATGTCCTCTAAATGGTCACTCATCCATTCTTCCACATAATTCGTTCCTCGTGACGTGGTAGGCTGGTCCAGTACTTCTCCATGCCAAGTCCAAACAGTATAAGTCCTCATTATGCCGTACCTGAATTTATGGTCACGCACATTGCCTAAGTCTTGCCGTATTTGATTAAGACAACGGACACAAGGACAAAAATATGTATCGTTGGCAGAATTAGCATTTTGTTCAACGTTTTGCAAGAACTTCGAAACACCCTTATCATATTCTTCACTAATGCGACGTTCGTTCATCCAACTTCGATCCATACTGTGTTCGTAAAACCATAAGTTGAAGTTTTTTAACTCTCAAAAGGTTAGGCCCTACCCATTCAAAAAAATTAATTTTCATAATTTGCTCAGACACGTGCATTGAAGTCTACATCATAAAATTGATAAGATTTCGACAGCATTTCGCATTGGTCTCCGAAATAAACGAAATGAGAGTAGTCAACGATGGCCACAATCAAATACGTATCCGGAGAACAACACAAATACTGAACCGAAATTTTATCAATCTTATCCATAAACTCCAATTGACGTGTTATTGCAAATTATGAAAATTAATTTTCTCAAACTGTCTAATCAGAGAATTCAAAATTTAACACAAACGATTAAAAGATTAATCGTTTGTGTTAAATTTCAAACGGGAACTAAGTGTCACTCAATGATTTGATACTTATAATAACACAACTAATACATGCATATTCAAAAGCCAATAACACATGCATACCTTAGAGTAAAAAACATGCATACACAAAACCCAATTACATGCATAAAAAAATTTATCAACCCACAAGCTAACTTGAAAAGTAGATTCGAAATGAAAGGGAGGGAAATCGAGGAGGGAACGACCTAAAACATAGCCCAAAAATAGTCAAAGAAGCCGCCCAAGAACACGCAAGAGACTGCACCAAAACGCACTGAAAACGATTTTTAATCGGTTCAAATCAAAGATATTTCATCACAGGGCAATGTAATCGGATTGAAAGTAAATTTAAACGGTCCAAAACAGAGAAAACACACCTGGAAAAGCAATGGCGCAGACAGCGTTCGCGGGGAAGACGATGAACAGTGAGCGCAACTGCTCGTGTGTTCGCGTTTTAGTATAAATACTATTAGATGTCCGGTACTCTAGGGCCCCGACGTCTATAATATTATAGACGTCCGGGCCATCACTAATATGACGACTTTGGGGATTTAAAATTGATATTCGCGGGGTTTTAGACGTCCGTGGAAGGGGCCCGAACGTCTATAATATTATAGACGTTCGTCCTTGGGGGACGGACGTCTAAGAGGCTGAAACAAATGAACGCTTCAACTCCCCTGTCAGCCCATTAAACGTCCTTGGGGAGGGGGCCGGACGTCTATAATATTATAGACGTCCGTCCCCCCATGTCGGACGTGTAGGGTGCTGACAGGGTGGTTGAAGAATTAATTGTCTTCAGCCCCTTAAACGTCCGTCCTGGGGGGCGGACGTCTGGGCCCCCTCCCAACGGACGTTTAAGGGGCTAAAGACAATTAATTCCTCAACCACCCTTTCAGCACCCTAAACGTCGATATGGGGGGCCGGACTTCTATAATATTATAGACGTCCGTCTCCCTCCCCAACGGACGTTCAATGGACTGACAGAGGAGTTGAAGCGTTCATTTGTTCAGCCTCTTAGACGTCCGGGCCCCTCCCACGGACGTCTATAATACTATAGACGTTCGTCCCCCCACAACGGACGTCTAGAGTTTCACTTATTTACGAATATGCCACCGGTCAATTATTTATGTTGGGGCTTTCGTGGACAGACATCTATGGGAGGACGTTAAAAGCCAATTCTGCACTAGTGTATTTGAACGTAGAAGTAAAAAGAAAAGGAAAAGTCAGTGAATCGAAGAAGAGACATTGAGATAAGAAGATTAGGAAAGTGAATAAAAGAAATAACACAAAAGGAGAGACAAGTGAAGGAGAAGAACCTTAAATTTAGAAGAAAAAAAAAACACAACGAAGAAAGCGGAAACTGAAGAATGAAAAAAAAAACTTGAAATTGCACCCATCCAAACCCCAAATCAATATAAAATTTGTAACTGTTAAAATAACTAACAGAAATTTTTTACTTTATAACGATTTAATATAAATACTAGAAATATACCGAAGAAATTTATTTCCTGTACTGAACTAACATTTAATTTTAAAAAGTTATATTATTAGTTAATAAACAAAATAAAATAGAGAAAAAAATTATAATAAAAAATATATTTAAGTTCTTCTCAATTATATAATTTTTTGCATTTATATTAAATAAAATTGTTACTATTAAGGTAAATCTTTTTCATGGGTCTTACATATTTACTTTGATTTTAGCTTATAGGTAAGTTTTGGTTGATGTTTACATGTTTGTTTGTATGGTAGTTGGATTTTGTAATTAAGTTCTCTGAGGAGATAAGTTTTGGTTGATGTTTACATGTTTGTATGGTAGTTGGATTTTGTAATTAAGTTTTCTGAGGAGATATGACTTGTTGTGTTGAATGAGGAATGTATGAATTTCACTCAAAAATAATATGATTGAACCTCTACTATGATTGAACCTATATTTGAAGTGAATTATATTGTTGAAATGTATATGATTTAAGAATTTGTTGAATTGGTGTTAGACTGAATTACAGATGCATAGTAATAACTCTGCAAAATTCTTATTCTACATAATTATGCAAATTCGTTGGACAAGTATATTCTCATTGAGTGAGGTTACAGTTAGAGAGAACCATTGACTTTGTTGTCATTGGGCGAGATTTACTCATTGAGCGAAATCAAAGTCAGGTAATTTAAAAAAAAAATATGATCGTTGGTCAAGCTCAAAGTTAAAAAGTTATTGATTTAGTGTTCGCTAGGTGAGAATAATCTCGATGAGTGAGACTAAAGTAAGATCACATACTTGACTGTGGTTGAGCGAGATATGTCTCGTTGGGCGAATTTTGTGATATTTTAAGCCTTTGATATCCAATGATGATTTCGTTGGGTGAAATGATTGATCGTTTGTCGATAATGCTTTTAAGTACTACTCGTTGAACAAATAGATATTCTCGCTTGGGGAGACTAACATAATCTAACACAAAATCCATGATGGTTGAATGTTGTTTTGTGAGGGTTAATGTCGTACCTGGTTGGTAAGGTTTATGTACGTGAATTCTTGTAATCGATCCAAGGAGGAATTGATTGTGATTTTGTTTAGTACTTGCTTTGACATATGAAAGTTCTGAAAGTAAGTATTATGATATTCTACAAACCATTCAACTCATATAGAAATTAATGAAGTTGGAGAGAGAATGATAGAGATTTTTTATTACACTTTTGGTTTAGGTATGAAAATATTAGTCCCTTGAGTAAAAGGGTGATATTACAAGTAAAAATACTATTACGAGTGTATACCTATAATGAATACATATGTCAAAGTATGTATCTGGATAATTGAGACTAGAGTCAACTGTTTATATATTTATATAATTGATGGAATGTTACAAATGTTGAATCAATATGTTATATATGAAATTTCCTTTTGAATACCTTATCTTCTTTTCTATCTATGATGTTTTTTCTTTTGCAATGATCATCCGTTGGTGTGAGCATATGATGAGTTAGGTATTGATATGTTGTTAATGGAGGTTAATGATACTAAATATGTGATTTGTTAAGTTTTAGCTAGATGTTTGTACAATAATTTATACTACTATTGAAAAAACATCACAATAAATAGTAAGAAAGTAAAAAAGTGTAAAATTACAATAAAACTTACATAAAATTTTCATTAGCTACGTAATATTTTTAAAATATTATTCAATCAAACCTAATAACATGAGTATTCATGATTTACTTGTTAGCTTTAGCTTATTGAGGCTGAGTAATAGTTCTCATTGAAAAAGTTTGTGCAACACAAGAAATCAATTACAAACACATTAGAGATACCCTGAATATACTGTAGATACTAAAGAAGAATATGTCCAATGGACTCTTAAATTACCTCAAGAGAATCACAGCTTTATCAACCCTTTAACTATCTAAGAATACAAGAATAAGTACTATAGCTTTATAATCTAATATTTCTTTTTTAATAATTATCAACATATTTTTTTTATAATTATCGATAGAATTTATAGACGTATTTGTCTTAATAATTACTAACAAATAAATTTTTAACGATAAATATTACTAACTGAATTTTTATCGATATCAAGCCATAAAAATTCGTCAGAAAAAAAATTATTATCAACATACTTTTTTATGTTTCTAGTAGATTTTAACGGTTGATAATACCTATTTTTTTATGTTCATAGAAATTTTAGATTTATTTTCAGTTATATACATTAACTTCTCAAAAGTATAATAAAAAATTACATTTTATACTTCAGTTCTTTTTTGGCAAACTTTCTTGAAAACTATATGGCATGTTTATCCTTTTAGTACATTTACCCAACTAACATTATTTCCTAACACTCAGGCGGCTACTTTTCTGGATTTGGGACAGTTAATTAAAAGCATGACACATAAGGTTGTCAAAGATGACTAATATAGATCCGGCAAGGCTCATTAAATTTGTGACTAATTGTTTCATGGATAAATTATATATTTTGGATACGATGTATCACTATATTATTAATTTGTATGACTAGTAAAAGATAATGTGGTTCTTATTGATTGGTGGGATTTATTAGACGTTGAAGTAATTGAAAACAAAGTCACCTGCTGGTGACTATATATTATTTACTTTACTTAATGGCTGTAAAGTGTATATATCTGTAATACTCAAAATTTTGAATGATGACCATAATTTAGTGTATCATGACACATCATTTTCATTTGTCAATGAATTTTAGTGAAATTATAATTAATTTCTATTTTATATGTAGGTAGTAATTTTCTATAATCTACTTGTGTATTATTATTAATTATAATTTTACAAGATAAAAAGATAATAATATTTATAAAGTTTGATAAATATGTTGTAATATTTCAAGATTTTAGTTAGACGAATTTACATATACCTTATTTCTGGATTAAGTAAATTGTATTCATATTATTTTCTGATATTTTTGAAATTAGCAAATTGATTTATAATATATTTAACGAATGTTTTGATTTAATCACTTTTAAAATAAAAATATAATTTATAGGTTATATCATTTGATGTATGAAAATGATTAATTTAAAATAACAATTTATTATATGATATAATTAAATTAATTTTTTAATATCGTAAGTTATTAATATCATTATTGTCATATGGTAAAATAGTTTTAAAATAAAATAGATAATTAAATTATTGATTACAAAAGTAATGAAAAATAATTAATATTTTTTAATTTTAAATGAAGTGGCCTCTTCCGATAAAGAAAACGGAGAAGAAGAAGCACAAGGATAAGGCTGAAGACGGTTTGCCGGAGTTGGACAAGTCTAAGAAGAAAAAGAAAGACAAAGAAGCAGTTGTTGCTGCAGAAATTAGCAATGGAAAGGAGGATGAAGGTAATGCTGGCAAGAGTGAAAAGAAGAAGCATAAGAAAAAGAAAAACAAAGATGCCGAGGAAGAATAGAGTGTATTGGTGGTCAACATTTTGATAGTTTTTCTTATGTTTTTTCTCTGAACTTTTCCATCAACTGTGTTTATGGAAATGTGTAGTATGCATAGTCTTCTTTAGCGATTAATAGATCTCCTACAATTTCTCTGTAATCCTTTGGCAATGTCTCCGGCGCATGTTTGTCTGCTCAGACGCGGAGCTTTCCCATATGCATAAGCTGAGACGAACGTTTATGGAGAATTTTGCAGCGTATTTGCCCTGTTTCCAGCTGGAATTCATGGTGGCAGTGATACAGTGTACATTAGCATTTTATGTTCTTCAGCAATACACTTTAGGTACTTCATATATAATTTAGATTTTAAAAATTCAATTAATACAGTAATTCAAAGTTTAGTATTTTTATAAAATAGTTTAGTTTTTTCTCCTGCAATTGAGTTTCATTATCAGTTTGGTTTATAACTCCAGTGATTACTCATTCTAATTGCAAACGTTAAATTTGTGAAAGTGTACATCTAAATACAATTACCAAGAAATGAAAGTGAGGTTCAGTTTTTAAGCTAACACACATGGATGAATTATTTGTATATTTGTGTGGTGTTTGTGTATTTCAGAACAAGCATGTGTTCTGTATCAGGATAATATAGTATCGAAACATGACTTAGTTGGTTGAGTCTAATGCTTTAAGAAGATGCTTTGGCCTGCTTTAAAATCATCTTCCTGGGCTTTACTGGATATCATTGACTCTAGGTATCCACTTCTCATACTGCCTATAATATTTAATCAAATTGTTGTCTAATAATCTATGGTTTGTAAATATGTACACAGCCAGTTGCCAGAATTTTTAGGTGGGTCGTGTACATGTCCTGGAGAAGGTGGATGTCTTAGATCTAGTAAAGGGCCATGGAATGATCCTGATATCACGAAGGTAATGCTGCTTTGCTATCTCTTGTTTTTCTGTATTTTATGGGACTAGCATTGGGACGCTAATTTAGGTGTTCTGATTTTAGGTGGTTCATAATGTGGAGGGAACGTTTGTGAGAGAAAACAACCAAATGTCCAATGAACATCAGAATTCAGACTCTTTCTGGATACGCTCCCAGAAGGCAAGTCTCAATCTTCCTTATATGGATGGTTAAGATTTCACATATAGTTCCTATATGTATTATTTACAGCTAAAATTATATGTTTTTGACTTCCTTTTCTCACTTCCATGGACAATGTAGCGATACATCAACAACAGATTCCGGGTCAGATCTTGATGATTCTTTCTCCTCCATCAGTCAAAGCAGATTCACTTTTCCTCGTTTAGCCCTAGTTCCTGAAGAAGTTAGTTCCCTAACCTAGTCTAATTCATTTTTCTAACCCTTGTTCTTCAGCCTTTATTCATTCAGAACACTATCTCGTCTGTAGGTTAGAGTAGGAGATAAGTTCTACAGTTGTGATGATAGAGCTTCTGCGTCTGAGAAAGTGCTCGAAGGAGATGAGAGGGCGATAGATAGGCAACAGTGCGTTTTATGGTGCGACAATGGAATTTAAAGGAATGGTGATAGATTCACCGAGGAACCACGGCCAAGCTTTGTTTTCCCACAAGAGGGTTTTTACTTCGTCGAGCATTGATGACGAAACATCTAGGAAGTCTCGAACACAAAGACGGTCATTCTCAATTTGATTATCATCAACCCCAATTTAGTCAAAGTTTTAATTTTAGATTTCAAAACATATTTTTTTATTCTTAATGTTTTAATTAAATATTTTTTACTTAAGACTTTATGCATATGCCACATCTTAAAATTACTCTAATTCAGTTCTTAATCCAAATTAATCCAAATTTAATGACATGAAGTAGATTGCTTCAATTTTTCACTTTTTAAGATTTAATCGAGAAAAAAAATAAGAAAGAAACCTATTTAAAAAAAATCCAATACAAATAGAGATTAGAGGATTGGTTTTGTTGGATAAAAACAAAAATGAGATCCATCCACGTGCTGAAAAGAAAGGTCAATGTTTTTATATACCATATACTGAGGAAGAATGTCTTCCACCTTCACTAAAGCTCCATAAATTGCTCCAATGCACCAACCATGTTTCTTGTCCTTTCTTCCTTCATTCATTATAAAATGAATGCAAAATGTGTAGCAAAACACAACTCACCAAGAATCAAACGGTGAAGAAAGAATTCAAGAGGAGAAAGAGAAAAAGCCAAGGGTACTACCGTGAAGAGAGAAACATCATCGAGAGGTGAAAGACACTGTGTAGTAGAAACTGTGAGTGTGCAAAAGAGAGTGTTTTTGTATACCATCCGAGAGGGTGAGATTTATTGAGCGATCCTCAGAGAGTGAGAGAAACACTGTAATCCTACTTTCATAGTGGAGATAATTTTCTGGACTAGGTCCCGTGGTTTTTTCCGAGAGGATTTTCCATGTTAAAATTTTCGGTGTTATTTTTCACTACGCATACACAGCTATTTTTTATGCTTCCGCATAGTGCCCATTTTGGGTTAGCAGAGGAGGGAACAAATACCGTTGTTTCCCAAAAGTGTTATCAGAGCCATCAGTTCGAAAAAGTCAGAATCCTTTGAAACTCAAGATGGAAGGAGAGATGTTCAAGCTAACTGCGGAAATTACTCCTACTGGAAGCCGATGATGGAAGATCATCTATACTGCAAGGATTTGTATGAGCCGATCACAAATCCGGAAATTCCAGAAGGGAAGACCGAAAAAGATTGGGAGATTCTGAATCGTAAAACAGTGGCTATGATTCAGAAATACATCGACAAAAGCTTGTTTGAGCATGTATCGACTTATACCGATGCGAATGAGTTATGGACAAAGCTTGAATTTATGATTCAAAAGAAGACTCTGAGAAATAAAGCTCACCTTGTTAGACGACTCGTAAAGTTAGAGTATTCTGACGACCTGAATATGATCGAGCATCTCAACACCTTCAAAGGTATTGTGAACCAATTAATGAAGGCAGATATGAAGATAGATGACGAGTTACAAGCTCTTTTACTCCTTAGTTTTCTACCGGAGAGTTGGGACACATTGGTGGTCACTCTCAATAACTCAACAACAGATGGAAAGCTCAGGCTGGATAACATTACAAACAGTTTGCTGAATGAAGAGTCCAAAAGGAAAGAAAGAGGAATGAGTAGTCACTCAGAAGCAAACGTTGTTGAGAATAGAGGAAGGAGTGAACACAAAAGCAAAGGAAAACGTGAAAAGTCACGAGGAAGATTCAAGTCTCGTTCCAAAGGTTTGACATGCTTTTATTGTGGAAAAGATGGCCACAAGAAGCAAGAATGTAGATTCCCGAAAAGAGATCAGAAGAATGAAACTATACACCCTGATGTGATAGATCCCAAAAAAGAAGTTGGAAGAAAAGACCACAACAGCGATCGTATCAAATGATGAGAATGTGTTCCTTATCACTGAGGTAAATTATCTAAATATTGCTTTTGATGACTGCACTTGGATAGTAGATACCGGAGCATGTTTCCATGTTACTCCTCATGAGGGATTCTTCTCATCCTATCAAAAAGGAGACTTTGGAATAGTGAAGATGTGTAATCATGTCACAAGCAAAATTGTGGGCATAGGAGAAGTGACTTTGACGATAGAAAATGGAAACAAACTTGTGCTGAAGGAGGTAAGACATGTGCCAGAAATGCGACTAAACCTTATCTCAGTCGGTAAGCTAGATGATGCTGGAATGAACAACCAGTTTAGAGATGGAAAATGGAAACTTAGCCGAGGAAGCATGATTGCTGCTCGTGGCAAAAAGGAAGGCTCTTTGTATGTCATACAAGGAAAGATATGCAAAGGAGAGACAAATATTGCTCAAGAAGAAAGTAAGGAGTTGTGGCACAAAAGACTGGGCCACATGAGCGAGAAAGGATTAGAGATCCTTGCGAAAGATCATCTCCAGAGTATAAAAGGACAACCACTTGAATTATGTGAAGACTGCTTAGCAGGTAAGCAGCACAGAGTATCTTTCCATAAATATGATAATAGAAAAAGAAGAGAGCATATTTTGGATCTTGTGTATTCAGATGTCTGTTCAACATCCGAAAGGTCCCTTGGTGGTGCTCAATATTTTGTTACCTTCATTGATGACCACTCTAGAAAATTGTGGGTCTATCCTTTGAAGAGAAACGATGAAGTTCTATGAATCTTCAAGGAGTTTCATGCCTCAGTTGAACGTGAAACTGGTAGAAAGTTGAAATGCTTGAGAAGTGATAATGGTGGAGAGTATAGAGGTCCATTCGAGCATTATTGCAAGACTCATGGGATCAGACATGCGAAAGTACCTCCCAAGACACCTCAAATGAATGGCGTAGCTGAAAGATTCAAGAAAACGATTGTTGAGAAGGTCAGAAGTATGTTGGCTCACCAAAACTTCCCAAGTCATTCTCGGGGGAAGCCATGTTAACAGCAACTCATTTGATCAACTTATCACCATCAAGACCATTAAATAGTAAGATACCAGAAGAAGTATGGTCCGGTAAAAAGGCCTCATATCGCAACTTGAGAGTCTTCGGATGTAAGGCATCAGTTCACATTCCGAAAGATGAAAGAGCAAAGCTCGATGCTAAGGCGAAAGAGTGCATATACCTTGTTTTTCCAAGAGATGAATTTGGTTTCAGATTATGGGATCCTGCAAACAGAAAGATTGTTCGAAGCAGAGATGTGGTGTTCTTTGAAGATCAGGCAATCCAAGACATCAAGAAAGTGGAGAAACCAACACTTAAGCTGATAAGTGATCAAAACCCTATTGTGATAAACAACTTAGGGGGAGAGACTCGTCAAGCTGAGACAAATCAAGAGTTACAACTTGATGAGATGGCTGAAGAAGCAGATCAACCTAATTTGATGATAGAAGATCAAGCAATTGAGAATGCTCTGCTACAAACCCAATTGAGGCGATCAACAAGGCAGAAGCAACCGTTAAGAAGGTATTTTTCAGATGAATATGTTAATTTTACTGATGAAGGTGAACCTCAAAGCTTTGTAGAAGTAATGGAGATGAAAGACAAAGACAAATGGTTATAAGCCATGGAAGAAGAGATGCAATCCTTAAAGGAAAATCAGACTTATGATTTAGTAGAATTACCAAAAGAAAGAAGAGCATTGCAGAACAAATGGGTGTTCAAGCTCAAGAATGAAGAGAACAACCCAAGCCCAAGGTACAAAGCATGAATTGTCGTGAAGGGGTGAACCAGAAGAAAGGAATAGACTTTGATGAAATATTCTCACTAGTAGTGAAGATAACATCCATTAGAGCGATTCTCGGTCTGGCAGCAATAGTAGACCTGGAGATTGAACAACTGGATGTCAAAACAGCATTCTTACATGGAGACCTAGAGGAAAAAATTTACATGAAGCAACTAGAGGGTTTTGAAGAACCAGGCAAAGAACACTTTGTGTGTCATCTGAAGAAAAGTCTCTATGGTCTGAAGCAAGCTCTAAGACAATGGTACAAGAAATTTGATTCCTTCATGATCCAACATAATTTCAAGAAGACCTCCGCAGACAATTGCGTGTTTGTGAAGCATTATGAAAATGGTGAGTCCATCATACTTCTCTTGTATGTTGATGATATGTTGATTGTAGGAAAGGACAAAATTAAAATAGCTGCTCTCAAGAAGGCATTGAGTAAGTCTTTTGCCATGAAAGACCTAGGTGTAGTGAAGAAGATACTTGGAATGAAAATCTCCAGAGATCGTTCTAGAAGAATGCTATGTGTATGTCAAGAAGACTACATTGAGAAGATTCTCAAAATGTTCAACATGCACAATGCCAAATCTGCTCATGTTCCAATTGTTGGGCATTTCAAACTCACCAAGTTGCAATGTCCAAAGAATGAAGAAGAAAACGTAGAAATGAACAAGGTACCCTACTCTTCTGTCGTGGGTAGCCTTATGTATGCAATGGTTTGTACAAGGCCAAATATTGGCTATGCTGTAGGAGTTGTGAGTAGATTCCTGTCAAATCCAGGAAAGGAGCATTGGGAAGCTATTAAGTGGATACTAAGGTATCTAAGAGGATCTGTCAAAAGAAGCTTGTGTTTTGGTAATGAAGATCTAAAGCTAATCGGATATTCAGACTCAGACATGGCTGGAGATGTCGATTCAAGGAAGTCAACATCAGGTTATCTAATTACTTTTGCAGGGGAAGCTGTTTCTTGGCAGTCAAAGCTACAAAAATGTGTGACATTGTCTATTGCTTTAGTAGAGTATGTAGCGGTGACTGAAGCCTCAAAGAGATGCTATGGATGAAGAATTTCCTAAGTGAATTAGGACATGATCAAGATGATTATGTGGTGAATTGTGATAATCAAAGTACCATTCATCTAACCAAGAACCCTATGTTCCATTCATGCTCGAAGCATATCGACGTCCGATATCATTGGATACGAGAAGTGTTGGATGAGAAGAAATTGAAGATAGAGAAAATCCATACAAAGTTGAATTGGTCTGACATGATGACTAAGTCAATACCAACCAAGAAGGTTGAAGATTGTTGTCAAGGTGCTGGTGTCGTGGTACCTTCCAACTAAAGACAGGATGCAATGATGGAATGAAGGATGGAATACCCATTTTGAGTTTTATGGGGGAGTTTTGTTGGATAAAAACAAAAATGGATCCATCCACATGCTGAAAAGAAGGGTCAATGTTTTCATATACCATATATTGAGGAAGAATGTCTTCCACCTTCACTAAAGCTCCATAAATTGCTCCAATGCACCAACCATGTTTCTTGTCCTTTCTTCCTTCATTCATTATAAAATGAATGCAAAATGTGCAACAAAACACAACACACCAAGAATCAAACGGTGAAGAAAGAATTCAAGAGGAGAAAGAGAGAAAGCCACGGGTACTACCGTGAAGAGAGAAACATGACCGAGAGGTGAAAGACACTGAGTAGTAGAAATTGTGAGTGTGCAAAAGAGAGTGTTTTTGTATACCATCCGAGAGGGTGAGATTTATTGAGAGATCCTCAGAGAGTGAGAGAAACACTATAATCCTACTTTCATAGTGGAGATAATTTTCTGGACTAGGTCCCGTGGTTTTTTCCGAGAGGATTTTCTACGTTAAAATTTCCGGTGTTATTTTTCCCTACGCATACAGAACTATTTTTTACGCTTCCACATAGTACCCATTTTGGGTTAGCAGAGGAGGGAACAAATACCGCTGTTTCCCAACATGTTTAATCAAAATATTAAAATAAAAGAGATATGTTTATATACAAGTTTAAAAAACATAAAAATTAAAGTGAAGAATACGGCCTATGCATGTACGACTTTTGTAAAACCAAAAAAAAAAAATTAAAAAGTGAAATCATCTTTATAAAGCACTACTTCTATAAACAAGATTAAGAAACAAAAGTCATATTTTTCAAAATACGATTTCTTTCTTTTCAGTTAGTCTAAAATCGTGAACAATACTTTTTTTTCATTTTAGAGTCGGAATATTCAAAGCAGAACTTAGATTTATGTAATTTTTTAAAAGTTTACTCAATTTGATAAATTTGAAAAACAAATAATTACGTCCATTAAGAAAATAATTTATAGTACGACTTTATATGCAACAATGAACATATATATTACATAACATTGGAGTAATCACTTCAAATAAAATATTGGAATGCATTCAAACAAAGAGATGCAAAATAAATATGTAAATAATTATTTATAATGGATATCACTTCTATTACTCCTCTTCCTCCATGCTTATGGGATCCACAAGTAATGCAACAATGTCATCCTTCCATAGTTTCCCATTTGTGTATTTATCCTTGAAGTTTTCATACGCAAGTTCAGTTATGCGGGCTCCATTAAGAACACAATCATGCATAGGTTTAGTGACAAGGTCTGACTTGAGACACTCTTCATTTATAACCTTCCACAAATCATCAATCTCTTTCTCAATGAATTTGTACGCATCTTCCTCTGAAATCTCATATTGTTTCATGCAACATTCAACTGCTGAAACCACGTGCATTCTTTCTTGTTCAAACTACAAATAATTAAAGCAAATCCAAGACATCAAGCACCATTAAATTTTTGTAGATTTGAATCAAAATAAATATATATTGTACCTTATGTGAGGATATGTCATTCTGAAGTCTGCCAATAAGCGAAACAACTTTAATGATTGTTGGATTACTCGAAATCCAATCAAACACATATTGTGCTGATTTTGTCAGAAGAATATATGATGTTATCATAAGAGGGTATGAAGAAGATATAACTCCATTATCCTTATATTCTTCATATGTTGGAATACAAATCTCTTGACTCCATTTTGCTTCAGTCAAGTAGGCTCGTGCCAAGTTACGAAACTGCAATTAAAATAATTTGAATGTTAATTAGTTACTTTATAAGAAAATGATGTAAAACATTAATTAGTTGACTAGTTTAAAAGTATATGAATGAAAAACTTACAGCTTCTTTAACACATTGCATCACTGTGTTCGAGTTTTCACTCTCTATGGTAGCCAACTTTACTTCATCACACACTTCTATAATTGTCTTAAACACTACTTTCATGCTATCTGGGAGAGATTGAATGGAACTAATATCCCATCTGAAATTCATACGAACAAAAGGAGAATTATGAATTCAAATTTGAAAACAATAAATTCATGAGACTGAAATAGTAGAATAAAAATAATCAACTGGTGAAGGCTTTTCAAATCATTTAATTTCCCATTGTGATAATATCATATAATTTGAACCAAGATCAACCTCTGAATTGCCTGTGTGAGGAGTTCAAGTTCTTCTATTGTTCCGTAGGCATCATAAGTATCATCTAGAAGAGAGATACACCCAATTAATTTGCTCCCTATCCTTCGTGCAATACTATATTCAGCTTCATAAGACAGGGAAATTGGCCATAAATAACACTCTGCTACCCTTTCTCTTGCATATGGGACCTTTGTTGCAAATTCTGACTTTTTCCACCATCTGCATAGGGAAAAAACACAGCTAATGTCATATTGATAGTTGATAGCTTAATAGCAACTTAACTATTTCATCTTTTATGATTTAAATGTTTAGTTGTATCAGCATAAGGCAATGTTATGAATGAATATAGTAATTTTGCTTGTGGTGAACTTTTCTTAGTTTTTCATATGTTTTATTAAAACTATTTATTCTACGAGTACACGGTTACAGATTTGTAATACTTACTTGGTGATACTCCCGACTTCTATTTTGTGCAATCCTTGTAGCATATTGAAATCTAGTTTTGAAAATGTAAGAAGAACTTTGCAATGGGAAGGATTTGATTCATAAAAGGAAATGTAACGTCTGGCCTCCAACCTGGGAACTCCCCTATGAAGAGGTTTCCTTAAGCAATGACTTATTTGTGCAGCAAAGGATGAACTCAATTGATTAATCATGGAATTTAGATGAGTTTGTGTGAAATCAAGTGCTTCATCTAATATATCTTCCCCGTGAATCCTTAACTGTGAAGCTTCAAACAAACTCCACAATCCTTGTACATCTTTGGCAATCTTTTGATCAAAGTCTCCCTTATTGTTCTTGAATTTGTTAAATATATCTGTAGAATACATTAGTTGGATTATACATAATCTATGCATATAATATGGTTTATGAATCGCTTTGTAATGTAGATATGGTGGCAAAGTTCTAGATACCTGACGAAATATGATACCCTCTTTGCCTAAGCAAACGAAATAGTAACGCCAGATAGTGAAGACAACCTTCTTCTATTATGACATTATCATTTGTAGATGAGTTGTGGATTTGCTCTAATGCTTCATCAATTTCATGTTGAAAATGATAAGATATACCCAAACGTTGCAAGGAATCAATGAAATTTAGTTTTTGTAAGATACTATTGCTTGAAGATAGAAACATCTTCTTCACTTCTTCCTTCTGCATTTGAAATTGTTGCTTCATATTGTCATTGATTTCCTGTATTCAGTTGCGAAGAAAGAAGTTTTTGTAGTAAAGATATGATGGAAAGAGGAACTAAAAAAAATGCATGTGTGAATAATTCTAAACCTATACTAAGCTTACACAATAAAAACATAATTGATGTAGGACGATTTCTATCTTTCTAAAAGATTTTGTAAAGTCTTGATTGATCTTAAATACGCTGTAATGGTTAAAATTGATTTAATCGTTTCATTCACATTTAAAAAAAATTAATTAAAAAATGTGTAAATATGTTTTAACACATTGATTGTCATTTATATTAATAAACAATTGGACTATGTTAATAATATTAATGCAAAGATGTGATTGATTGTCCTCTTTATTCATGTTCATATTAGTGGCATAGATTGTCAGGTGAGTCACTAATTTATTGGACCCGCGGACTTAATTAAAAGAAAATGAGATACTTTTTCTTTACAAATTATCAATTTATTATATAATTTAAAATAATGCAATCTTTTGTATTAGGTTTTCATAAAAGAGACAAAAAGACAATAACTTTCATAAAAAGGATCTTTCACGTGAAAAGAAAAAAAAAGTCACCAAGTAAAGGAAAAGAAAAAAAAAAAGAAAAGAACAACCGTATCCTATACCAAAATTTGTGCTGGAAAGGGAATCTTTGATCTAACGGTTGTTATTTTCGTTATGGATAATAATAATTTAACAATATTTTTTAAATAATATTTTTACATCATCTATGTGTTATTTTATTATTGATTCATGTTGGTCTTTATAATTATTATTATTGATTTTGGAATAATTTTGGAACTAGCTAGACTAGCCAATAATCATTAAAATAATACGTTTGTGAGCAGATAAAAGTAAAAAATTGCAAATTCAAACGTAAAATATAGTACCAGTGATTCTGAATCGTACTGAAGGAAACTATCGCCCCAAAAGCTTGGAGGAAAATTTGCACAAGGTCGAGTGATGGCGGAGGCTGCGTGCTCTGTCGAAAGAGACATGGTAATTTTCTTTCCAATATTTCTTCGTGATTTATCAATGATGGCTGATTTGGGCAAATACTAGGTTATATATATATATATATATTCTAATGCTATCATACTGTTCAATTTGTCATCCAAATCTTGGTTGGTATAAAAGAAAATAAAGTAAAACTTACCGACATATCCTTTATAAATTACAAAAATAATAACCAGAATTAACCTAGCAAGAAACAAAAGAATAAACAACTTGTTTCTTCTCAAAAGCATACAATCATGCAATTTGGTGGTGTTCATAATTTTCAACTCCCGGTCCACACTGGACAGTCATATACTCACTATTAAAATGATCATTAAAAAAAACACACAAATTGACAAAAAGAAGAAAAGGGTAAATTAATGTACCAAAAACAACCATTCAACAATTTTATAGGACTAAGCATATATAATATAGATCAATCAATCCTAAGACATACAATCATTCATTTTAGACTTGACCATTTGGATATATGTATTGATGTCAAACTCTAGGGGACCTGCACTTGTATGGTGGAATAACTTGTCCACCTAAGGTTAGTCCGTCAAACATGTATGCCCAAGACAATTCATAGACTAGGATCTCCTTTACTCCTTATGATATAACCCATCATTTTCTACTTAAGGTTGAATGGTTATTGGAATGTCGATCATCCCCTTTTTCGGAGCTCCTACATCAATACACACTAGTAAAAAAATAGTCTTTTAACGCGTTTAATATGTCTCAATTTTCATAAAACCGAAGTATATTAAAATGTGATGGTTTTTTTGTAATTAAGAGAAACTTATACGCCTCGGTTCAATAAAAACCGAAGCCTATCCTCTCTACTGACTCGGTTATTTACGAAACCGAAGCATTAAAGCCCTCTCCACTAAAGCCTATTGCTTCGGTCTTTATCCACCTGATTTCATTAGACATTTATGACTCGGTTTTCCTCTAACCGAGGCATACTAAAGCCACTAAAATTCTGAATCTTAACCAGCATTTTCTTATACTACTCCTCCAAACCCTTGGTGCTCCTAACATCAGATCCCACCTTTCTGGTCACCTGCCGAACCTCAACCCCCTCAACACAACTGCCGAACATCCGAGTGGGCCTCTCGTCGCCAACTTCATCCATGGACGACCCACGAAGCCTGTAGTCGAGTGCGGGGAGGCTGGAGGTCGCGGTACTTGTGCGTGTGCGCGTGCGAGAAGGGCGCGTTGTCGAAGGGAGGGGAAGCTAGAAGGAGGCGACGGAGGGAGGTGGCGGAGGCTAGATCTGGGCGCATGGAGGGGCGAAGGCAAGATCTGGGCGCATGGAGGGGCGGAGGCCAGATCTGGGCAAATGGAGGGGCAAAGGGCAGATCTACGCGAGGCTGAAGAGGAGGCCGTGGAGGTGGAGGGGGAAGTGGAGAAGCGCTGGATGAGGGAGGCAAGTGTGCCGCCGGAAGCGCTGGATGACAGCGGGTGGGCTTTAAAGGCGGCGGTGGCGGTGGATGGAGGTTTATGGGTAGTGGCAGGGCTCTTGTTGTTGTTGTTGGGGTCGAGGAGGGTGAGGCGTTCATCCCGCAACATGTCTGCCATTATCGTGTTCGTGTGAGGGGCAGGTCTCCAGCCTTTAATGCTCTGGTAGCTACTTTCAAGAATCCTACTGCTAGGAACCTTTCAACCCCACCTCCAATAGTTAGAAAGCTTTATCCAAAATTCGTGACACTAGACTCTACAATTCTGGCACCAAAATCTGCAACCATTAGTTCTTCTTTTGAGATAATTGAACGTCCCTCTCCCTCTCTTGCTTTGAGTAATGCTTTTAGTGTTATAATTTACTTAAAAATATGCTTTCTGTTTATTTGGTTGTTGCAATGTGAAGTGAGTCCAGTAATGCCTAAATTGAAACAAAACAAACTCAAAATGGTTGTTCAGTTATTCTGATTCTTGAAAGTCCGAAAGCAGCAAGACCCAACCACAAACGCTTCTGATTCTTAACGTGTTGGTGTAAAATTAAAATAAATAAATAAAACCCTTCTATTGCCTCGGTTAAACTCCAAACCGAGGCATAAGACCCAACCACAAACGCTTCAGTTCTGAACCGAGACATAAAGTGGTAGACTTTTTACCTCGTCTGTATGTGCTTCGGGTGTGGAACCGGTGCCTATAAGCAAAAATGACCGATTTCGTTTCTCTTGATTGTACTAGTGACATTACATTACTGAACAACACCATAGAATCTCTTTGCTAGATTCTCGAAATTATGTCAAACACATATATCATGCACATTACTTATCACGAACTCATCATCATTACCAAATCATACTTGAATAAACACTATATCATGTGTGAATAAATACCATACCTACTCATATTCAGATATAACCTGAAACATCACTAATATAATAATACACATGCATAGAATCCAAAATGTCTTAATTCAAACAGAGCAAAAATCGGAAAATCAGAAACATGCAATGGCTTAAGAGCAAGGAGTGCTCAACGCATGTCTTTGGCGCTCAACGCATGTCTTTGGCACTCAATGCATGTCTTTGCCACTCAACGCTAATGCTCATGAAAACATGTTCGCGCAGTGAGTCCACTTCTCGTCCAGCGAATTATGGAGGAAAGGTTCCAAGCTTACAGAGAATAAATGGCGCTCAATGCTCAAAAGTGTGGCTCAACGCCATATAACACAGAACCTCTTTGACTTTGTAGTGCTCAGTGCCACACAAAACCGCTCAACGCCACACCAGAAACTAGAAACTTTTATTCTCGATTTAATTGTACTCAAGCCCTATCTAAATGAACAAATTGGTATTCTTGACACTGTGATTGATTCAAAAACATCTTTAAACATCATATTGAATACCAATTTGCTCCATTGGCTAGTGACTCAGTCCATTAGATAAAACCAAAATTAACCAAAAACCAAACAACATATTCAACATACCAAAGACCAAATTGCAGCAATACAAGTAGCTAACCAAGTCTTGAAGCAGCATACCAAGTTCTAAAATGCATAAAATCATACTCCAAATATCAAGTTCATTCAATAAACGATCCCCATAAAAATTCATCTGTCAACCACCAATTTTAGACTAATTTCAAACCATCATTATACCTATTACCAAACCATGATTCAACAACAATTTCAACTAATTATAACATCAATTTAATCATTTCAAACAACCAAAACAAGTAACATTTAACAAGCTATCATAGCTAGATTTCCCTGTACCAGAAAACACACATTCAAACTAAAATCAATCAACATACTTAAACACAACAAAATTTCAACGTGCTTAACTACCCAAATTAAACAACTCAATTAAATTAATCCAACTTAAGGATATCAACTCATACTATCCAAGTATTCAAAACTTAAAGCAAGGTATTTAACTTCTCTTACTTGACAGATGGCCAAAAAGCTCTAAAAAAGCTTCAAACACACAAGAAAGTTTATTTGCTCCTACGAATAACAGAAAGACAATCAATGTATACTGTTAGAACCATTGATCGACAAATATTCAAACTGATGACTCAATAGACATTTGCAAACGAAGCAATACCCACATAAAACAGGTATAAGAAAAGAGCAAAGAAAAAAGATTGAAATTCAACTTACTCAAACGAAAAAACTCATGAGTCCAGATTAAAAATTTCATCACAAGGATCAATCCTACAATAATATTTATTTAGTTAGACAAGCAGAAAACTCTAAAAAATCAATTTCTAAAAAAATTATGTTTTAAAATAAACTCATTTATAAAAAAACCTATTTACATTAAAATTTTTTAATATTAATATAATCGAGTCTTACTCACTTTTAAATTATTATTTTTTAATATTTATATAATGCAACTTAAATATGATAAACAATGACATCATTTTAGTCACTTTAACAATTTTAAATTTTATTGTTGTATATGTTACTTTTTACGTTTAATTGTTACTTTTTTGACCTTTAGTACTTTATGTTGTAAATAAAACTAAACTCTAACGTCTTTAACTATCAAATGACAGTCTAGCATTGGTTTACATATATACCCCACTCTGGTTAATGAGAATTAACACTCGTTATTCTCTCTCTCTGTTTTACACTCTCTGCCCATTTCTCTCTCTGTTGCATTCTCACAAACACCTTCTAGTCCTAACAGTGGTATCAGGAGCGACAGGTTCTGAAACCCGATAAAGTTTTGTGACGCTCAAGAAGACGCTTCAAGAAGAAAGGAGTGTGGAAGTGATGGCCAGAATGATTCACAGTAATCTACCTGTATTTGACGACAAAGGGTTCGATGATTGGTGTGTGAAGATCGACGCAATTCTTGGCTTCCAAGAAGTGGACGAGATAGTCAAGAAAGGCTTTAAAGAATTGTTAAAGGGAGACTCAAAAGAAGTGAAGAGACAGCACAAGGAGAACAAGAGGTTGGATTGCAAGGCTCAAATGTTGTTGCATCAATGTGTGCCGGCTACTATCTTCCAGAAAGTCTCGAAAGCTGTTACGACAAAGGAGGTTTGGGATATCCTACAAGAAGGATATGGTAATTCCAACAAGGTGAGGAAGGTCCGTTTGCAATCCCTACAGAGGAAATATGAGCTTCTATGCATGGGGGAGCAGGATATGATGGTAGAGTACATCGGCAGATTTCAAATCTTGGTGAATGCTATGAGAGCATGCGATAAGGTTATGAAAGACAAAAAGATTGTCGAGAAAATTTTGAGAATGCTAACGCCCCAGTATGACCACATTGTTGTGACTATAGAAGAAAGCAAAGATCTGGAAACGATGGGAGTGGAAGAACTATAGAACTCCCTCGAAGCGCATGAACAGAGGTTGATTGAGAGAAAGAATGCAGAAAAGGATGCAGTGCAAGGCATAAATCAAGCGTTGCAAGCCATAAATGATCAAAGCTTAAAGAGCCGAGGATCTGGAAGAGGCAAAGGATGGACACGCGGTGGCCGAACGGGTGGTGGAGGTACGAAACCCTCTGAACAAATTGACGAAAACGATGCAAGTGAGAAAAATGAGGGAAACAATAGAGGAGGAAGACAATTTCGAGGTAGAGGAAGAAAGGACAAAAGAAGTGTTCAATGCTACACATGTAACAAGTTCGGGCACTACTTTGTAGAGTGCTGGCACAATGAAGCCGCGAAGAAGAACAAGAATGACGAGGCGATGAACCTTGCTCAGGAGGCATGTGATTCAGAGTCCGATCTTGTTGTGCTGATGAGTACTCTAGAACGAGTAGAAGAGGAGTTGTGCAGAGAGATAGTGCGGGACAGGTGTGAATGTGTATCAGAACATGTGTTGCAGCCGAGAGCAACAAGCCCTCCAGATGCGTGTCATTGTGGCACAGGCCACGTGTTGTTGCTGTCAAGTGAAGATAGGCATTTAGTTGATGAAGAAACCGACCGGGTGTCATCTTCATATGTAGGAGAAGAAGAAAACGAACGGCTGTCGTATTCAAGTGCAGCTTGTAAAGAAATCGAGCAGATGTTGTCTTCTAATGCAGTTGATGAAGAAACTGAACGGTCTTCAATTGCAGTAGTTGTTGAAGAAGTGTTACCTTCAAACCGAACGGTTGCTGTAGAAGAGATGTTGCCATCAGACCGAACGGTTACTGAAGAAGATGTGTTGCCTTCAAACCGAACGGGTGTTGAAGAAGTCTTGGACAGTTCCTGGAGAAGGGATACACTGTGACGATGCAGCAAGGACACATCGAAGTGTTTGATGAAAGGCAACGGCTGGTGCTCAAAGCCCCTCTTGCCCGAAACCGAATCTTTAAGGTGAATCTGCAGGCCACGATTGTTCAGTGCCTGGCTGCGACTGGTACTAGTGATGATACGCGGAAGAAGAAAAGGAGATCTAGAAAACATGAGCATAGGCATGGTAAAAGGAGAAACAAACGTCGAAAGAAGAAACGAAGGAAACAAGAGAGTGGAAATAGCCCCGATGGTGAGAATTGTGGTGTTCAACTAAAATATCAGAAGTAAAAAAAGGCAATCTAATATGATGGACGATCAGCCTGGCAAAGTTTGGAGTTAAATTTCTAGGGAGTTTAGTTTTAGAGGAGTGTGTTGTAAATAAATCTAAACTCTAACGTTTTTAATTGTCAAATAATAGTCTAGCATTCTCTGTATCTAGTATATATATATATACTCCGTTGTGGTTAATGAGAATTAACACTCGTTATTCTCTCTATTTTACACCCTCTTATCTCTCTCTGTTGCATTCTCACAAACACCTTCCAGTCCTAACACTTTAAATATTCGTATGTGCATTTTAATTTCAATTGACCCTCCTTCCTATCATATTAGTTAATAGTATTTGAGATTTTAATATTAAATCTAATATTTAACTTCATGTCAAAATACTGGAAGAAAACAAATATTATTCAAAACCCGAAAAAAAGTAAATATATATATATATATATATATATATATATATATATATATATATATATATATATATATGTATGTATGTATCGAATAGATGAGTTAATTTATAAATTTTTGTGATATATATTAGAAAAATGACACTTGCAACTTGCAGAATCTAGTGGAATAATGATGAGAAAGTTGTCGGTATGGTATTGTAAGACTGTGTGAGAAAAATATTCTAATTAATAATATGATTGTTGCTTGATTCAGTCGCACTATCAATATAATTGCAAGCCCCTGCAACCCCTCGCTTGGGTACTTCTGCATTTCAGTCCAAATACAAATGCTTCGTAAGCTCCACTTTCACTGCAAAAAGTATATTATGCTTGTAAATTTTAAAATTATATATTTAAGTTGTTAAAAATATTATAAATAAAACTTTTGAGGATTAAAATAACAGGATTATATATACTGTTTGTAACAATAAAAAGTTAAACCCTATTATTACTAAAAATCAAATTTTTTTTCTAGCAATTAAAAACCATCACAAAAATTATTCTAATTATATAATATTTTATTATATTTTGATAATTAAAAACCACCACCAAAATATACTATATTTATTATTATTTAATATCTACTAAATATTTAAAACGGTAAAAAAATTACTTTATATATATATTATTTCTAAAATTTAAAAGTAATATTTATTAATTAGTTTTAATCAATTTTACGACCAATAATTTAATTATTTATTATATTCCATGAATAACTAATTCAAGAGAAAAAAGTAAAATTCTAAACTCAAAAGAAAATAAAGAAAGAATTTTAAAAAATATAAAAAATATATTCACTAGTATAAAAACAACGGATAACGTTTCGCGTTCAACGTCCAACCACTGAATAACGTTAAAAGTGACCGGTGACATTTTTTAAATAAATGTAATTATTAAATGTTGTTTAGAAATGTAATTCGACGTAAAAAGATATAAAACGTCGAATGTTCAGCGTTAGACGTCAAAAGGTTAGTGAATTCAATAAATATTTGAGCGGAAGAATGAAATTTCATTCACTTTATCTTAGTGCGCGAAACTCTCTTCTCTTCTCAAACTTTTCTCGAACGAATTTTGACGACTATCATATGTAATCTTTCTTTCATTTGATTCGAATGCATTATATGTGTGATTTTCGTTTGTTTTGACCGATTATTTTGGTGCTTTTGTCCTTCATAGGCGCATTCTGCTTTCTCTATTACCGGTGACGACACTTTATTCCGACGAACCAACCATTTGAAGGTTAGTTTTTGTTTTCATTTTGAAGAACTTATTTGTTGAACTTATTTGTTGTTTTTTTTTGTTAAACTTCTTTGTTGTTGTTTCGTTGAACTTGTTTGTTGTTGTTGTTGTTTGATTGAATTTGTTTGTTGTTGTTTATTGTTGTTTGTTGTTGATACTACACTCATAGTTCTTGCTTTATAAAATACCAAAAACTAAAATTTGTTATTTTTCTACTTTTCAGGTCTCGTAGAGTTGTAAAGGATCACAATTAATTAAAAAAACAAAAAAAAATTTGATTAACGTCGTATATTAACAAAGTTCGACGTTAAGTTAAATTCGTATATTGACAAAATTCGACATTATAATTAAACGTCAAATTTTTTAAATTCGATGTCAATTTAACGTCTCCTAATATGACGTCGTTCGGAAATTCGCCGTTAAAAGTCCAAAATATTCGACGTTGTACGCAATTTTTGTACTAGTAATTTTAGCCATTTTTTTAGTCCACTCCAGTTTAGAAGTTAAATTTATTTATTTTTATAATTATAGTTTTCATCAAACCTGTATTTATAAATAGGAAAATTATATAAGAAAGGTGATCTACCAAAAGATAGATCAAATATGTTTTGGTTTCTAAAATATCACACATTTTTTTGTTTTCATTCATTTTCTAAATTTGATCCATATTTGTCTTTGTCTTTTTAAGAAAGTTAAAGATATATTCCTCTTTAATCAATGCTCTTAGTTTTTCTGACGTGGAAAATGGTGAGTCACGTTTAAGTCATTTAAGATAAGTGTCTTATTTTTCAAGGTTGCGAGACTGTTCAGTTAGAAATAGTGTGTCACGTCACCAACCTGGTAAGGTCGACAAAACATGTCTATTGTGTCTCCAAGTCGGTAAGACATCCGGATAGCTCGATGGGAACTCCAAACAATCTGAAAAGGTGAATGGAGAACTCAGATAACTTGGTAGAAAGTTCGGATAGCCCGGTAAGGTGCATGAGGAACTTTGATAGCTTAGTGGGAGTTACAAATAGCTCGGTAAGGTTATTAAGAACTTAGATAGCTTGGTGGATTGCCCAGATAGCTTAGATAGAACCTTCTCGAGCTCTTTACACATTTGATCGAGTTGTTTGAGTTTTCCATGACCTTACTAGGCTATTTGGACTTCTCACCGAGCTATATGAGTTATCCATCTCTTGTTAACCTTATCAGGCTGGGGACATGATTTATGATTGAGCTATTTTTCCGACCATGGAACACAATAAACATGTCTTAAATAGGTTCATGAGGTTCACATTTTCCACGTAAAAAAAAAAACTAACGGTATTGGTCAATGAGGACTAAATTAATGACTTTTTAAAAGGAAATGAATGAAAATGGATCAAAGTTTAGAAGAGAGACGAAAACAAAAAATACATGATAGTTTAGAGACCAAAAACATATATAACCCCCAAAAATATTCAACTATGTATTCAACTACTCTTTCTTTTGCTCTACAAAGCTTTGTAAGCTCAACACAAGAATCATTACTCTACGAAGCTCCATAACTAAGCTCAAGACAAGAATCGTGTATTTGAGTACTAGTATGTATCTTGTAGCCTTGGCATGTGACAATAACCTATTGTGCATGACAATAAGGGGCTCAACATTAAGTTACTAGTAGAATAACTTCCAAAAGGTGGAAAACAATGACCAAGGGATATGTTGCTTTTAGAGATTGATGTATTTGTCCCCTCAATTTTGTAGTCTTTAGTTATGTTTCATCATTAGGGATTAGTTCAAAGAAACAATTTTCAAAAAAGATTAGAGATACTAACATATAATTAAATATGTAGTAAGTAATAATTATATATTATTGAATAATATATACATGTACAATACAAAAGTAAAGAAAAACTCGACTACTTCTATAACTTCAATATCTATCTAGCTAGGAAAACAAAACCTTGAGGAAATACTAAAAGTACTTTGCCTGATATCATGACATTTGTTCAACTTTTTGGTTTTCTATTCATTTTCCATTTGTTAGTTAAATTTCCCTCTGTCTTTTCCATGTAAATTTCTCACTCATCTTTTTCTTCAACTTGCATTACTTTCCTGGTCCTTTATCTTCTTACTCGGTACTAATTTCTTCTTTTTCTTCATAGTTTGTTCTTTTATTGTTTTTAGGTAAGTATCAATTTAAAGGTTAGATTTTCTTTAACCACTTTTCTTTTCATCTCATGATTTATTTTTGGGTTGTTATTATGTTGTTTGGGATGGCTTTTTTAGTTTTCATAGTATGTACTTTTAGTTATCGTTTGATCGGGTTGAACAGTTAGACGGATTGGATGGGCTTATCGGCTGACAGAATGGTCAAGATGGTCGAGATGGATGGGCAGGCATGATCATCATACTGACATGGATGACCGAGATGTACATGATTGATGGGTTGGCCGAGCTGGTCAGGATGCTATGATGGTCGAGCTAATAGGGATGACCAAGATGGTTGTGATGGATGAGTTGACGTTGTCAGGATGGTCAGGGCTGATGTTAGGTGAATAGGCAGAGATGGGTAGGATGGATGGGCTGACGGGATAATCAGGATGGACGAGCTAGCGTGATCGCCAAAATGACGAGGATGGTCGGGATGGATGAGATTGATGGGCTAGTTGGGATGGATGGGATGGATTGAGCTGACTGGATGGTCGAGATGTATAAGATGATGGGATGTATGGAATGAACGGGCTTGCCGATCTGGTCGGACTGTCCTGATTTTTGGGATTGTTTGGAGGGACGGTCTGACAAGATAGTTGGGTTGCTAATATGGCGAAGCTACTAGTCTAACCGAATTGGCTAGAATGGACAAGATTATTGATATGGCCCAGTTGGCCTGAATTATCAGAATTGTCTGGATGGAGTGGCTGACGGGATGGTCGGACTGTTGGTCCTATCGAGCTAGCTAGGATGGCTGGCTTGGCTTGGATGGTTGGACTGGCCCACTACAAGAAAAAATTGAATTACATACAACCAAAATCCGTATATAAGGCCCAAAATCCGTATATAACACTTGATTACATACGACTTACATACGGACAAAAATCCGTATATAAAACTGTCGTAGCTACTTTATATACGGATTTATCCGTATGTAATTTATATACGGATATATCCGTATGTAAATTATATACGGAAAAATCCGTATATAAAATCCGTATATAAATTATATACGGATATATCCGTATATAAATTACATACGGATAAATCCGTATATAAAATTCGTATGTAAATTACATACGGATAAATCCGTATATAACTAATTTTATAAAAAAAAAATTAAATGATCTCACATTTATACCCAATAACTAGTAGTTTCATACTGATAAAAATAAAATAAAACTGCCAAATTGTAAAAAAATAATACCAAAGATCTGTCATTTATCATCAAGGCAATGGCTCTAAACCCCAAATAAAGAAAATCTTCAATTCTTAGTATTGTTGAGTACAAGATTTACCAAGTGTATAGAAAAGTCTTGATGATGATGCATTTGATTGTAAAGGCCTTGTGGCAATGCCTGCCATTGTTGCAAAAATGTGAAGCCAAGTTCGAAAACTTTTACTGAGGAACACTTCTCATTCTTTCCACCATGCTCTTCTCCTGATAGTAACACATCATTTAACACTATTAGAAATGTTTACACTACTCATTAATAATAAAATTTTATCTAGTTATTGTACTTGGTAGACTTAGTAAGAGTTTTTAAACTTATAGGAAAAAAAATATAACCGTTAATCTTATCTATGCTTTGCTCATACCTTAAAAAAATTGTGTTTATCAGAACAACTAGAATTAATTATATATATTGATAGATATAGATTGAAAAACCTTGGCCCTGTTACAAAGCAGGTTTAACCACAAGCTTGATTAACACAAACTATTAACCATATAATTAGTCTACCAACTTTGTTTAAAAGAAGATGATGTTGTGACAAAGAATTCAATGTACCAGTTAAACATTGATCAAATTACACAAGCAAGATTTGAGAATGTATACAAATTAGAGAAACATGTAAGCTTTTGTATCCATGCTCATAATATATTATCATAGGATAAAAAAAGAAATAACTTACCAAAAGATTATGCACTAGGACACTTTTAAGATCTTGCATATTCAATTCTGCCTGTGAAATGTCAAGAAAACGTATTATTTCTAATTCCATGTTGCCCAGCATGTCTATTCATTCCCGCAACATTCTTACCCTTGCTAGTCATCCTATCTTGTCAAAATATTTAAAGAATGACAATACAATATATGTTTTGGCAAATTTTTTATGGCATTGGTTCATCTTTTCTTTTGTACATAGTAAATAATAACCACAAATTAGTAACCTGACTTGATACCGATAAGACTGGAATACTCAATAAAAACTTTTAATTAACAAACACAAATGGACTAGAAATATATAGAATCATAGATAATCAAGGTACATAAATAGAAATAACACTTTTAAATGGAAATTAGTAAACATTTAATGAGGTTATGCACAGGGGTGGAGTTATTGAAGTCATTTTTGCCTATATGCCATGACTTGTAAATTTATTAAAAACAATAATAGATAAAAGTGGGAGCCATGGAATGCCTAGAAAAATGGAATGAGATGGGGATTGATAAAGTAAAACCGTGTGTAGAAAATATCTTGACAAGGAATCCTTTCACTTGTAAGGACACTAATTAACATTATCAAAGTATTAGCCAAGCATCCTTCCAAATGGTGAAATCATTACTGTAAAAAAGTAATTGAATAAAATTATTATTCTTTACTGAACGTTCTATTGGAATGGCCCACATGAAAATGGTTTAAAAACTAGTAATTACTACCTAGTATGCAATTCATGTCTTGAATGACTATTAGTATAAATTATTATTTATCTTTTGTTAGTAATGAATTATATCCTGTCACACCATAAGAGAAAATAAATTTTCAAATTAAGTATTTATAAGTCACAATTTTATAATATAGTAATGCGTGATATAATAACAAAAATAGCAAAAATTTATAAAGTAGTTAAAGTTATTAACATCATAATCAATTTAGTATTTATCAGAGGAGCAAATTGTCATTTTAATATTCATTAAAATAAAAATTGCAATTGTTTATTAACACCAGAACCCCATTCATTTATCCTTCTATTAGACCAAAAATAAATACAATCATACCTTATCCAATTATACCAGATATACAATCATACCTTATCCAATTATACCAGATATACAATCATACTAACCTTGTTTCACTTTGAGGCACTACTGTTAAATTCAGGTTTACTTTAAATGTCTGAACTATTTGTGTTGTTTACAAATAAAAAGTTTTATACCCATAACTGCAAGCATACAAAGTTAAGTATCAAGTGCTATAGATCACTAAACTATAACTTGTTTCAGGATGTTTGGATCATCTGCCTAATTAGAAAATTAACGTGTCCATTCCCACCTATCTTATGAGTGCAGATATAAGTTGCATCTTCGCACCACTTCATACATCTCCAACCTCATGTGGAAATGTTGTTTATTATTATCACATATAATGATCACATTAAATAGTAACGCTAGTGATATAAAAATGGAAGCAGAGACAACAAATATACAAGATGAGAACAAAACTAAAGGGATACAATTTGGTAAGAGAAAAATAAGATTCCATGGTTGTGTACCTTAACAAATAGAGAGGAAGGAGAACCCAAAAAGAGACTAAGCACGGAGGAAGGAGAACCCAAAAAGAGACTAAGCACGGAGGAAGGAGAACCCGAAAGGTCCATGCCATGTTCGGTGCAGCTACCTATTCCCATGCCAAGCAGAGTGTTGAAAGAACCAACATCAGAGTGAAGTTATACAAGCCATAAAGTTCTCTTATGAGGATGTCTTAGAACTAATAATGTAATGTATACAAAAAACTTAAACATGATAAGCAAGATGAAATTAAAAAATGATCTGTTTTACATAAAAGTTTATCTGAACCATGTAATACTCCTATTAAAACGAACAAGATTGTTGAAAGGCATCACATAACCATGCGTACTGATTATGCAGAAATATAACAAGAATGATTTAGAGACAGTGGCAGTGATTGTAAACATCCAAGAACTAAATTAAATGTCGACTAGATGACATATGTTATAGTCAAAGTTTTCTCTCAAGCATACTACACCTACACTTACAAATGAATCTTAATCCTCAAAAAGAAGAAAATTGAAGGAACTCAATTACCCAAGTTATCAAGGAAACTCTGTAATTCCTTCAAACCATAAGTAGAGAAGCTCCGGTGCACTCTAGAGCGAGGGGCCACTAAGTTGCAAGGAAGTTGCTGCTGGAAGCAAATCACAACTGCAAACAAATTGTCTCCACTCTTTCTCTTTAAAGCCTCATTAACCTAATCCTTACATCACAAGGTTCAGTCATTATGGTCCTGAAGCCTATGCTGGGCGATATAAAGAAAGAGAGATTTAAAAACTATATAAAGGAGATAATAGGACAAGTTTTGTACCACATTCAATGAGACTAGTCAAAATCTGTCTTGCAAATTCACTATCGAAATCCATGTGAACTCCTCTGTAAAATTCTTTAAGCTCATTCTGCCTCTTAAACATCAAATGTTTCATCTTACTGACTTTGCAACATTTAATCGCTGGACCTCACCTTCAACCTGCAAATATATATATGATCAAACCACAAATACTTAAGTATTGAAGTGAACATCTGTATTCTAAGTTCAAATCAACAAAAGGGGTTTGGAGCTCCAAGAGGGGTTTGGTCTTGGCATCAACGGCGACCCACTCTCCGGTCTCTCTCTTCTTCTTTTGCACTCTCACTTCCATGGTTTGGCCTAGGAATAATTCCATCACCGTCTTTCACATTTCAGAAGCTCTATGCATCAAAATCAACTACATATTCAAGAACAAAAGAATATATTCGGTGAATCTTTGCGCAAACCCCACAACAGACCATTTTGCATCAATCTCAACAGAGAAGATAGGGATTTATGGACTTAAGATTTAGGGATTTAGGGATTTAGGGGACGAGCAAAGAAGAAGGTTTGAACGAAGAAACTTACCGATTGAAAGAATAACTCTCCGAAGAAGGTGAGTGAACACGAGAAGAATGGACGAACTTCTTCTCTTTGAGTGAGCGTGAGCGAGACTTCGACGCTACCATTCCAGTCGTCTCCACGTGAGTCTAAGAATGAGTTAGGGTTCCAAGGGGAGAGCCAACGAGGAGGCATGACTGGTGGAGCGGTCTCCAGTCCCCTCAACCTTGTAATGGAGCACGGGGTAGCGGCTAGGGTTCGAGGAGAGAGTAACACGAAAGAGGCGTTTGCAGTGGAGGTTAGGATTTCAATGGAGACTAGAGAAGAAGGGATGGATAAAAATGGTTCGATGAGAGGGAAGAACAAGAGCTCGTGAGGAAGAAGAGGGGCTCGATGGCTCGACGAGAGGGAAGAAGGAGTCGAAGAGAAATTTGGAGTATTGATTCTGACTCTTACGTTTTCTAGGTTTAGTTTTTTAATTTTTTTTTATTATTTATTCTAAAATCCGTATATAACTAGAGAATCTAATTAGGTACTGATTTTATACATGGATTTATTTTGGTAAAATTTTCGCAAAAAAATGGTATCATTACGTACCAATTTTATATACAAAAAATTCGTATATAAATATTTTTATCATTATATACGAAAAAATCCGTATCTAATTTATCCGTATATAAAATTCGTATATAATGAAATCTTTATCTACGGATTAAAATCCGTATATAATAATCTGTATGTAAATAACATTTTTCTTGTAGTGGCCTAGATGGACAAAATGACATGATTGCCAAGAAAGCTGGACTGGTCGATCTAATTGGGCTAGCCCTTTAGGCTTGGTCTTTCTTTTCATCCCATCTGAAAGAAAAAAGGTTCGTGGGTACACGAGTCATGAGACTAGTTGTTGTTTAAAATTTTTATAAAGTTACACTTTATAATCACAAATAACCTTACATTTTTATCTTATTTCTTTTCTTAAATGGACCAAATCTCACGAAAGCAAAATTTAATTACTTTATCTATCTTTTATTAGCTCAAGTACACTATTAAGAATTATCATCCCTTAATTAATGTCGATAAAATTTATTTTTATAAAAAATTTGTAAGGTTAAATATGTTTTCAGTTTCTTAACTTTCATGTGCAATTGGCTTTCGTTCATGTTTCAAACGTTGAATCAATTTTATTTCAAACTTTATTAATAGAGGGATGTGGTCCTCGTGACCAAATGATGTTAATGATTTTCTGATATGACAAATGATGTTGTCACATGTGTGTCAACGTTAACACATGAACACACACGTGGTAATGTTGTTTATCAAATTTGGAAATCTTTAATGTCACTTAGTTATGAGGACTACATTCCTTCATTAATAAAGTTTTAGGTGAAAATGATTCAACGTTTGCGACATAGATGAATAGGGATAACAAATAAACCCGTCCTTGGAGTATTATCTGAACTCGTTCATATTTTGATGAGAAATCCATGGATTGACTAGATACGAGTATGATATAGGTAATACTCAATTTTTTTTAATTAGACACGGAGACAAGGATGGATAAGTACATATCTACCTTGTTCGCGTCCCAATACTTATGCATGTCCTAGTTTAAATTATTAAAATATTCATAATTTATTAAGTAATCTAAAAGATTGATATATATATATATATATATATATATATATATATATATATGTAACATCCAAAAATATTGTAAGAACCTAGAAAATAGAATATTAGAGCATATAGGTGTATTAAAATAATGAGACAGATTATTTTACTTAAAATAATCTTATAATATAAATAGAATTTTTATAAACATGTCTCATTATTCTAATAACACTTCATCTCTCTAGAACATTATTCCTCAGAGTTCTTTGACTTCTCTCTACCATCTCTCACTACTGAGTTGTCTGATTGATGACCAGGAGGTGCTTAGACGTCCACGACGTAGAGGGCGTCGATCTTAACCGATCAATTCCGTGATTCTATCTGGTAAGCTGTTTGTCCTCTTTCTCCTCTTGTTCTTGTTTATGGATCATGCAAGTAGTGTTGTTGCATGTGTCTCGCAGTTTCCTTCTTCACTTTTCAACTCAATTTAGGTTCTAAGAGCTGTTTTCTATCACCAATTGGTGAGTTGTAGGTTTCTGTTGAGTTTTCTTGCAGCGCAAGGTACGGTTGGAGCGATTCTGTGTGTTGGGTTGTTTGTCTCTGAGGTAAGGAAAGCTAGATTGTTGTTTTAATTAGTAGAATGATATGTGTGTGATATATTCTGTGTTATAGTGCTGGTTGAGTTGACTATTATGTTTTGAGTATTGTCAATATCGAATTTCGTCCGGATTGGTTTTTTGGCTTTACCATTTTTTTTATTTTTACTTTTATTTTTATTTTTATTTTATTATTTTCATTTTTTTATTATTTATTTCTATTTATTTATTTATTTATTTTCTTATTAGTTTATTTGTGTCTTTAGTTTTTGTTTTTTTAGTTTTTACCTTTTTAGTTTATTAAAAAAAGAAAAGAAGAGAATTAAGAAAAGGGGGCGTTTTTGTCTTTAGTGAAAAGCGTAAAAAAAAAAAAAAAAGGAAACAGTGTGTGTGCGGGAAGGGGAAACCGTTTCTGCAGAGTGCGCGGGTGTGGCAAAGACGTTTTGGAGTCTACAGAATTGGCACATACACGATTTGGTATACGGAATTGCAGAGTGGCAGAAAAAGCACAGAAAAGCATAGAGAAAGGGGGTTATGGGGGAGAGCTACGGGGGCCTGGATGAAAAAAAAAAAGAAATCCATTGCTGGAGATTGGAGAGCAAAGAGAGGAGTGTGCAAGGGGTGGGAAGAGCAGAGGAAAAGCGAAAACGAGTCCACAGTAGAGGAAGGAGAGGGCTAATCGTTTCATTGAAGGTAAGTATCCCTAATTTATGTTATCCGCATTCGTTCATAGTCATACTGGTATGAATTTTCGATTATCCTGCTGTTTCATCCACTATTCCATTCATTTACATCCAATATTCATGCTCGCATCACCTTAATGCGAGTTGTGATCCCCCATTATACTGTGTTCCTTCTGTTGCTAGACCGAATAGGCTGTCATTCACGTAGGGCTCTTGCTCCAGCTTCCACTTCACATCTGCATCTCTAGCAAATAACCACCATCGTCATTATCATATTTCAGCCCCTGAAGCACCCAAGGTCACGAACAGAGAGCACTAAAACAGATTCCATTCCAGCCTCATCCTACCCTTAACCATCTTCACCCATTTCCCGACTCCAACCTATGTCTCCCTCCCTCGCAAGCCTTCATCAACCCCTTTGATCCTCTACTCCTCTGGTCATCGTGTTCACACCCGTAACCACCTCCAACAAGCATAACCCAATCAACACACAAGGCAGAACAAATCCAGCATTCACCCCTCACATTCAGATGTACACAACACACACTCGTAATTTTCAATCCCGATAAAACGTCAAATCAATCAATGCCAAATTAATCAGTAAATCAATAAAAAACTATAAAAAATTAGGGGAAGAAGAGAGGGAAAGGTGGTGTTGCGGGGACGATTGGCAGTTGAGAAAATTTTCGAAGGGAGAGGGAGGAGAGTGACGCTGGTGGCGCCAATGAGGAAGCACGCTCCAGCTAGAGGCGGCGGCAGGCGGTGCCCAAGGTGGAAAAGCCTCAACCCTAGGCTAGTGCAAGAGAAGCGAGGGAGAGAAGGCAGTGGCGCCGCGGTCGGTAGTGGGTCTGGTGGCGCGAGTTGTCGCCGGCGAGGCCAAGGCGCGTTCTGGTTGAGGCGACGGTGGTCGGCGCTGGCATAGGCGGCAGTGAGCCTGTGGAGAGAGTAAGAGACCTTGGGTCTCTGGAGAGTGTTGGATCTGAGTGGGTGAGGAATGGAAGGGAAGATGCCAAACCCCTAGGGGATTCTAGGTTAGAAACCACCTGGGTGGGCCAAGCCTAGAAATAAACGCACGTTATTAAGCCTTTTTCGAACGTTCGTCACCGGCCTCCTCTCCAAACGTCCGTCCGGCCACTTCTTGGACCGCTCGTTGTTCCGCCTCATTCTCAACGTCCGTTCATAATCTCCCCCAACGAACGCTCCCCCAACGAGCACTCGTCATTCAACCACATTTTTGAACGTCCGTTCATAATCTCCCCAACGAACGCTCGTCATTCAGCCTCCTTTCCCAGCGTCCGTTCGTCATCTCCAACAACGAACGCTCGTCATTCAGCCTTCTTTCCCAGTGTCCGCTCGTCATCTCCCCAACGAGCGCTCGTCATTCAGCCGCCATTTCTCAACGTCCGTACGTCATCTCACCCAACGAGCGCTCGTCATTCAGCCACATTTTTGAACGTCCGTTCATAATCTCCCCAACGAGCGCTCGTTTTTCAGCCACATTTTTGAACGTTCGTTATCTCCCCCAATGAACGCTCGTTATTCCGCCTCATTCTCATCGTACGTTCGTCACTTCCCCCAACGAACGCTCGTCATTCAGCCTCATTTCCCAACGTTCGCTCGTCATCTCCCCAACGAGCGCTCGTTATTCTGAATCCTTTCCCAACGTCCGTTCGGCCACTTCCACGGACTGCACGGTAGCCTGCGACGGACCGTTCGACACCCCTTTCCTCGGGCCCCTCATTATTTGCTTTATTTTTTATTTACTTATTTGTTTTTTTATCTTATTTCATTTATTTTGTTTATCTTATTTCATTTGTTTTATTTATTTATTTATTTTATTTTTATTTTTTTATTATTTATTTTTATTGTCTTATTTTATTTTATTTTGTTCTATCTATTTATTCTAGATATCTACTTATCCTAAAATATATATTTAATAATGCAATATTTATAGTTTAAATAAAAGAATTTACGAAAATACGTTTTGAAGGTTAAGCACACGTGTGACCGCTCGCGTCGTCCTTGTGCTAAAAAACCTTTTCTTCTTTTTTTTAAGTAAAATTGCGAAAATATGTTTTAAAGGTTAAGCACATGTGTGACCGTTCGCGTCGTCCTTGTGCTAAAAACATTTTCTTCTTTCTTAAATAAATTACAAAAATACGTTTTAAAGGTTAAGCACACGTGTGACCGTTCGCGTCGTCCTTGTGCTAAAAACCTTTTCTTCTTTCTTAAATAAATTACAAAAATACGTTTTGAAGGTTAAGCACACGTGTGACCGCTCGCGTCGTCCTTGTGCTAAAAAAAACCTTTTCTTCTTTTTAAGTAAAATTATAATAATAAAATATTCTAAAGGTTTAGGCACATGTGTGATCGCACGCATCGTCCTTGTGCTAAAACCTTTTCTTCTTCTTTTCTCAAATAATAACAAAAATATTTTAAAAGGTTTAAGCACATGTGTGATCGTTCGCATCGTCCTTGTGCTAAAAACTTTTCTCCTTCTCACATAAAAAATACCAAAAATATAAAACATTCACATTTTCAAACAACAAACAATTTCTTTGCCAGAACTACGTGATCCTTGATTCTCCATCAAGAGTGGAGATACGTAGGAGCAAGGCTAGTCCTTGTCAGGTTCACTTCCCTAAAAATCCAAATTATTCATAATCATTTCCAAACAAATTTTCCCAAACAATTTTCTCAAGTAATTCTCCAAACAAATATTCTCGAACAGATTTTCAAAAAGAACTACGTAACCCTCATTTCTCATTTTGAATGAGAATACGTAGGAGCAAGGTCAATCCTTGTCGGGCCCAAAAAACTAAAAAATATATTTTGTTTATTTAAAATTTTATTTTAGGGGATAGTTAAACATTTTGAAAACCACATCATATTCGTGCATTTAGTTAAAGGTACTGCCTTAGGGCAGGCGTTGTAGGGTGCTAACACCTTCCCTACACGTAACCGACTCCCGAACCCAGAATCTGGTTTTCGCGGACCGTGTCTTATCATTTTATGGTTTTTCCGTAGTTTTCCAGAATTTTTATGGTGGCGACTCCCAAATCTCTTTTTCAAAACCCGTTCGTTTTTTTGGATCGTCGTCCCGTCGCGATTCCGGTTGCGACAAGTATACTTAATAGTATGTTCTTTGAATGCCAAATCGTGAAAACTGTAAAATGATGATTGTGAACTGAATTGGATGTTGTGTGCTGTTGTAATTGAACATATCAATGTGTGTAATCTGTTATAGTGATGATCAAATAAAATATGAAGTGAATTGTGGTTTTTTAGAATCATTTTGGAGGAAGTGAGGTAGTGAATTTGAGAATTTGAGTTCTAGTACTGGTATGGTCTGTTTGGGCAGTTTAGGTAAGTTGTATGTGACTTGTTTGAGTCATTAAAATGGTCAAAAACAGGTTCAAAGTGGTAAATTGGAGTTTGAGTCTGTAAGTTGATGCAATTGATGTTTTAAAGTAGGAATTGGTGCATAAACACTTTAGATTGATGTTAGGAAGGTTTATAATCACTTAGTCAAGTCTAATTAAGTATATACAACAATCTAGGGGTGTTAGAAGTTGGGAAAAATGTTTACAATTGGTAAGTTGTGGTTGAGTTACATGATTCTACAGAATTTTAGTTATGCAGATTATGCAGACTCGTTGTGCGAATGGATTCGCATAGCGAGTCACCTTGGCAAGATGCTCTCTGCCAAGGCATTCTTACAACGAATGGGTGCGCTGTGCGAATGGATTGAGAGGGTGCTCTTTCTTTGATGATTCACATAGCGAATCAAGTCGTTATGCTACTGGTTAGGGTCTGGGTTTATTATTCTTTTTATTCGAACAACGAATGGGTTTCGCTCTGCGAGTGCTTAAGGAGCGTGAGCCACTATCTAAGGTTCTCGCATAGCGAGTTGGGACACTATGCAAGGGGTCTGGGGTCTGATTCAAGTGACGATTTATTCGCATAGCGAGTCTAACCGCTATGTGAATGGTTTAGAGGGTTAGGTCTTTGTATGAGGATTCGCACAACGAACTATGTTGTTGTGCGAGAAGCCTCTAGTTTCGCTATGCGAATGTGTGCACTGTGTGAGAGGTTCAGTTCTAGTTCACTTTTCTTTTGATCTTAAGTTGTTTTACATGAAACATTGAGTGCTTTATGAAGTAAGTTGAAGTTGTATTTTGTAATATCATTGGTTATTGATGTATGTTGTGTTTCAAAGTGTAAGTTGGTTAATTCAAAGTGTAAAGTTCAAAGTATGGTTAATGGACATAATTCCATAATCCTCAAGGAGAGGATACATGGTGGTGCCCTATGTTGTGATTCAAAGTGAAATCTCTTGTTGAGATTCAAGTAAGTTTAGAATGAATGCAGGAGCTTAGTCTTGGGGGTTATCCTGAAACTCCAATGGTCCTTCATTCTTAAGTAGAGAGGATTGATCCATGTCGTGAGGAGTAGCAAGAGGTCCTAGTCTTGGGTGCTTGCAATATGGCCAGAGGTGAGAGTGATAACGGACTAACCTCGTGAGTGTGGTAGGGTGAAACCCATTCGCTATGGCTTTGCAAAGCAGTAGAAGCCACCACGAGTGCACGACCCGCCATAGCTCGTCAATCATTCTAAGTTCGAACAGTCAAAGTCAGTGTGGTGTTATGTGTGAAGAGTTTATGTGATGTGAATGAATAGTATAATTGTATGAAGCTTAGTAAATTAGTGTGTGATTAATCTTTTTTTAAACTAGCTTACCTTGTTATGTGCTTGTATTTTGTATGTACTGGTGTTCTTCTGCAATGATCATCCTTTGGGTGTGAGCAGCAGAAGAAGAGGTGTATCTAGAGTAGGCATTGGATGAAGGTGATGATGCAGAGTAGTTAGTATAGTATAACCTTGTATATACGTTTGATCATCCTTTAGTTTGTATATAAAGTTTTAAATTTATAGTTGTCTTTGAATAACTGTAATGTTAACACTTTATGTTCTAGCTGGATAACTGTTCTATATTATCATGTATGTGATGCTTCTCTTTATAGTTTATACTATAATATTGGGATGTTACAAATATAGTATAAACTATATTATAGATCTATTACAAATAATAATATAGTAGATCAATTATCCATGAGTTGTCAAAGTATTTTAACAATACAGTTATCCAAAATAACTATAACATTAAAATCATTAAGGAAAATAGATACTATACAAAACATAAGAACAAACTGATCGGTTATACAACACCCTGTATAAACTGAACGATTTACAAAATGTAAACATCAAATCTGTTGACCGGCCGGTTCTAACTAAAATGCAGGTTTAACATCTTCCAAAGCCTACTCCAACGAACAATCATCACTTTCTGCTCACATCCACAGGATGATCATTGCAATAGAGAAGACAATCGAATGGAAAACATAGAACAAGACAAGAAAAGTAGGGTAAGCTAGAGTAATTTAATTAATCTAATAAAACATATAATTCAAACAAATACAAGAGTAAACAAAAGTCAATCATGTTAATCATGCAACAACCAAACATACATTTCCAGCAATGACCGAACATATAATATATGCCATGACCGACCATATAATATATGCCATGACCGACCACTTTTACTCTAGCTGTCCAGACTGTATGAATTGTGTAGCTACGACGTTTTTGCACCTGGATGGTGTAGTAGTTGGGATGCCCTCAACAGCTGCCACCGGGATTAATCTGTTATACCTCGCCCAAGTTACACTTATAGACTAGGACCTCCTGCCATTTTCACACATGAGTTACTCCTCTCTACTTGAGAATGAGTAATCATAGAATATTAGGATAAATGCCAGCTTAGCAATAACCACATTCATACTTTACAATTCCATAACCATTCCTAAGATATTCCTCCTTGGAATACTCTTCTACATTACTTAAAAACACCATCATCATTATATAACATATAATTCCATTCAACAATCATATCTTCACTCATACGATTGAGAACTCTGTGAACGTTGCATACCGAACGAAAAGATCAACATAATCTATGCACAAGACCGAATGGGAAAAACCCTCCCTACATAAGAACATGACCGAACGGTCATTTAGAGAGAAACTCAAGCAGGAGTCGAACAATTGAACTTATATCGAGCACTTATGAATTAGAACGGGCACTATTGGCTTAGACCGAACGTCATTGGCTTAGGTAGAACACTATTGGCTTAGGCGAATACTATTGAAATAGGCTTAACACTATTAGCTTAGGCCGAACACTTATGACTTAGGCCGAACACTATTGAAATAGGTCGAACACTATTAGCTTAAGCCGAACACTAATGACTTAAGCCGAACATTATTAAAATTGAATACAAGTACCAGAATGAGTACTACGAAGAGACCGAGTGCTAGTACAAGACCGAACACTACCAACAACGAGCACTAGTACAAAACCGAGAACTACCAGTAATGAGCACTAGTACAACATCAAGCGCTAACACTAGCATAATTGCTAGTACAAGACTGAGCGCTAACACTAGCATAATTGCTAGTACAAGACCGAGTGCTAACACTAGCATAATTGTTAGTACAAGACCGAGTGATAACACTAGCATAATTGCTAGTACAAGACCGAGCGCTAACAAGAGATCCCTCAACCCACTAAGATCGATCGCTAGATTCAATAGACTACTAGTACTAGACCGATCGGTCATTAACTAAAATCCCACAGA